>NC_053026.1:9655111-9804732 GCF_003073215.2 Triticum urartu | reverse complement strand
GTTAAACTTGACGAGCCTAGCATATGCAGATATGGCCTCGGAACACTGAGACCGAAAGGTCGAGCGTGAATCATATAGTAGATATGATCAACATAGTGATGTTCACCATTGAAAGCTACTCCATTTCACATGATGATCGGTTATGGTTTAGTTGATTTGGATCACGTGATCACTTAGAGGATTAGAGGGATGTCTTTCTAAGTGGGAGTTCTTAAGTAATATGATTAATTGAACTTAAATTTATCATGAACTTAGTACCTGATAGTATCTTGCTTGTCTATGTTTGATTGTAGATAGATGGCCCGTGCTGTTGTTCCGTTGAATTTTAATGCGTTCCTTGAGAAAGAAAAGTTGAAAGATGATAGTAGCAATAATGCGGATTGGATCCGTGATCTGAGGTTTATCCTCATTGCTACACAGAAGAATTATGTCCTTGATGCACCGCTAGGTGACAGACCTATTGCAGGAGCATATGCAGACGTTATGAACGTTTTGACAAAAGCTCGGTATGATGACTACTTGATAGTTAAGTGCACCATGCTTTACGGCTTAGAATCGGGACTTCAAAGACGTTTTGAACGTCATGGACCATATGAGATGTTCCAGGAGTTGAAGTTAATATTTCAAATACCCGAGTTGAGAGATATGAAGTCTCCAACAAGTTCTATAGCTAAAAGATGGAGGAGAATAGCTCAAGCAGTGAGCATGTGCTCAGATTGTCTGGGTACTACAATCGCTTGAATCAAGTGGGAGTTAATCTTCCAGATAAGATAGTGATTGACAGAATTCTCTAGTCACCATCACCAAGTTAGTAGAACTTCGTGATGAACTATAATATGCAAGGGATAACGGAAACGATTCCCAAGCTCTTCGTGATGCTGAAATCAACGAAGGTAGAAATCAAGAAAAGCATCAAGTGTTGATGGTTAACAAGACCACTAGTTTCAAGAAAAGGGCAAAGGGAAGAAGGGGAACTTCAAGAAGAACGGCAAGCAAGTTGCTGCTCAAGTGAAGAAACCCAAATCTGGACCTAAGCCTGAGACTAAGTGCTTCTACCACAAAGGGACTAGTCACTGGAAGCGGAACTGCCCCAAGTATTTGGTGGATAAGAAGGATGGCAAAGTGAACAAAGCTATATTTGATATACATGTTATTGATGTGTACTTTACTAGTGTTTGTAGCAACCCCTCGGTATTTGATACTGGTTCAGTTGCTAAGAGTAGTAACTCGAAACGGGAGTTGCAGAATGAACAGAGACTAGTTAAGGGTGAAGTGACGATGTGTATTGGAAGTGGTTCCAACATTGATATGATCATCATCGCACACTCCGTATACTTTCGGGATTAGTGTTGAAACTAAATAAGTGTTATTTGGTGTTTGCGTTGAGCATGAATATGATTTGATCATGTTTGTTGCAATACGGTTATTCATTTAAATTAGAGAATAATTGTTGTTCTGTTTACATGAATAAAACCTTCTATGGTCATACACCCAATAAAATGGTTTGTTGGATCTCGATCGTAGTGATACACATATTCATAATATTGAAGCCAAAAAATGCAAAGTTAATAATGATAGTGCAACTTATTTGTGGCACTGCCGTTTAGGTTATATTGGTGTAAAGCGCATGAAGAAACTCCATGCTGATGGGATTTTGGAATCACTTGATTATGAATCACTTGATGCTTGCAAACCATGCCTTATAGGCAAGATGACTAAGACTCCGTTCTCCGGAACAATGGAGTGAGCAACTGACTTATTGAAAATAATACATACTGATGTATGCGGTCCGATGAGTGTTAAGGCTCACGACAAGTATCGTTATTTTCTGACCTTCACAGATGATTTGAGAAGATATGGGTATATCTACTTACTGAAACAGAAGTCTGAAACATTTGAAAAGTTCATATAATTTCAGAGTGAAGTGGAAAATCATCGTAACAAGAAAATAAAGTTTCTACGATCTGATCGTGGAGAAGAATATTTGAGTTACGAGTTTGGTCTTCATTTGAAACAATGCGGAATAGTTTCGCAACTCATGCCACCTGGAACACCACAGTGTAATGGTGTGTCCGAACATTGTAACTTTACTTTATTAGATATGGTGCAATCTATGATATCTCTTACCGATCTACCACTATCGTTTTGGGGTTATGCATTAGAGACAACTACATTCACGTTAAATAGGGCACCATCTAAATCCATTGAGACGACACTGTATGAACTATGGTTTGGCAAGAAATCTAAGCTGTCGTTTCTTAAAGTTTGAGGTTGCAATGCTTATGTGAAAAAGTTTCAACCTGATAAGCTCAAACCCAAATCAGAGAAGTGCGTCTTCATAGGATACCCAAAAGAAAAATGTTGGGTACACCTTCTATCACATATCCGAAGGCAAGATATTCGTTGCTGAGAATGGATCCTTTCTAGAGAAGGAATTTCTCTCGAAAGAAGTGAGTGGGAAGAAAGTAGAACTTGATGAGGTAACTGTTCCTGCTCCCTTATTGGAAAGTAGTTCATCACAGAAATCTGTTCCTGTGACTACTACACCAACTAGTGTGGAAGCTAATGATGAGGATCATGTAACTTCAGATCAAGTTACTATTGAACCTCGTAGGTAAACCAGAGTGAGATCCGCACCAGAGTGGTACGGTAATCCTGTTCTGGAGGTCATGTTACTTGACCATGACAAACCTACGAACTATGAGGAAGCGATGATGAGCCCAGATTCCGCAAAAATGGCTTGAGGCCATGAAATCTGAGATGGGATCCATGTATGAGAACAAAGTGTGGACTTTGGTTGACTTGCCCGATGATCGGCAAGCCATAGAAAATAAATGGATCTTCAAAGGAAGACGGACGCTGATAGTAGTGTTACTATCTACAAAGCTAGACTTGTCGAAAAAAGGTTTTTTTGACAAGGTTCAAGGTGTTGACTATGATGAGATTTTCTCACTCGTAGGGATGCTTAAGTCTGTCCGAATCATGTTAGCTGTAGCGACCCGACCCAAATGGATCAAGTCTACTGTGCTCAGGTGTCATCCCTGGATCAGTAATGCTGACACCACACAGTACATCGAAGGATTTATAGCAGAGTGGCAATCACACACTTATTACAATGTTGTCTCAAAGAGAACTTATTACAATAAGAATGGCTTAAGTCCATCTAATAACGATAACAGCGGAAGACTCGGAAGATAAATGGGTCCATCAACTCCAACGGCATCACTGAGTATAGAACCACGACCTAAAAGCACCTTAATCGTCGTCTGAAAAGTCTGCAACATGAGAAGTTGCAGCCCGAAAACGGGTCAGCACATGGAATATGCTGGCAAAGTAACACATAGAGAGTAATGGATTGAAACAACTATACTATATGCATATATGGCTGGTGGAAAGCTCTATGGTTACAGTTTTGCGTAAAGCCAGTTTTTCCCTACTGCAAAGGAATAAATTTATTTAACTATCATGGTGGTTGTGAAACATCGAGAATGGTTGACAGCATTCCGATCCCAATTAAGTGAACAATTAAAACCCAACAACTTTAATTAGAAGTAACATGTTGAGATTCACATGATATTCAAGTACTAGATACTCAAGTTGTCCATAACCGGGGACACGGCTAATCATGATTAGTTTGTACACTCTGCAGAGGTTTGCGCACTTTTCCCCACCAGACTCGATCGCCTCCGTTTGGTTTCTCGCACTACAGGGTGTTTGAGAAACGGATGACCGAGACACAGTCTTTCAGAAGCGCTAGCACCTTACATGTGGGGTAGACCGTACCACCTACAACCCCTACATCTGCTAGTCCACCCCGTAAGAGTTCGCACAACTTAATCAACTATGCCAGAGCCCATAATGGCTTGTGGCTGCACACGGAAGTTTCTAGCATGAAAGATCTTATGATCCCTTTGAGCCTGGGTGGCGGTCCGAAAAAAAACAAGCAAGTCCTGATAGACATCAGGTGCCTCAATCCACCCAGATGTGTGTTTAAGTTGCCACCTTAGATAAACCATTAAAATTAACAAACTCACATCTGTCATGGATATCACTCACCCAATCCACGTCTACTAGCATAGCATGGCATAATAAGCAAACGTAGAAGTAACTCCCAAGGGTTTCATAATAATACAGGTAATAGGTACTACCTCATCTACTTCCCATCCCTCAATTTAATTAGATCCTAATCATGCAATGTGTGAGGATTGATCTAATGCAATAAAACATGGGTTGTAGAAAAGGTATGATCAAAGTGTTACTTGCCTTGCTGATGATCCGCGAGACCTAGGGTTTCGAAGTAACAGGCGGCGCAATCCGGGTGATCTATCGCAGACAAACAACAAGCATACAATAAGTACTCATCTAATGCATAGGTAAAACTCGGACAAAAGAGCGAACCAGATAGTTCAACTTAAGAACTCCGGCTGCAAAGATAAAAAAACGAACCAAACAAAGAAACGGAAAACAAACGACGGAAGAAAACAACTCGGTTCTAGCAAGTTGAAACTAGGTCAAATTTTACCGGGGCAAAAACTTGTTTAAGTTGATTAGACGGAACGGCGGTTTCGAACGAAACTCCAGGCGCTTGAATCACCTGATTCCGATAAACAAGCGGGAAGAAAGACTAGAACGAAGATCGGATCTGAGATCACGATCGCGGAATAAATCCGACGAAAAGAAAAAGAAGAAAGATTAAACGAACAGGCGTCGTTAACCGGGAAAATTCGGTGATCACGTTCGTTGAGACGAACGGTCCGAAAGAAGAACAAAAACCGATCTAGGGTTTTCGGAGAGGAAACCGAAAAAGAAACGGAAAACCGATCTAGGGTTTCGGAAGAAAACCGAAACAAAAACCGGAAGAAAAAGAAAAGAATCGGAGAGAAAACGGAACGGTTCTCTTAGGAAAAACCGAACCGAGGAAGAAAAGAGAGGCGCGGCTACCTCGACGAGGCTCCGGCGGCGGCGGCTAAGGGCGGCGGCGGCTAGGCGGCGGCGCTAGGCGGCGGCGGCTAGGCGGCGGGGCTGGCGCACGGCTGCGGCTGCTGCTTGGGGCTTGGGGTGGTGTGGGGAGAGGGGGGGTGGCTAGGTATTTATAGGAGGGAGGGGGGGTTTCTTGGGGAGGGGGCAAGGCAAGAGGCGGCGGCGGCTGGCTTGGAGTCCAAGCCGGACTCGGGTGAGGCGGCGGCCTGGCTGGCGCGCGCGGCTAGGAGGCTGGCTGGGCCTTTGGCCCAGGCGGACACTGCTCTTTTTTTTTGAAACGGTTACGCGCGCAGAAAAAACAAAGAAAAAGAAACTAAACGAACTCTAAAAATTCTAAATTAAGTTTTCCCCGACTCCTAAAAATGAGCCGAACAAAATGAACTTTACTCCGGACCTAGAATGCAAAATTTTGAAAACGCGCATTTTTCCCTATCCAAATAAAATGCAAACAAAAACTCCGGCAAAACCAAAATTTGATTTATTCATTAGATCTTCATTTTCCTAAATTTTGGGAAAATCATATTATTCCCTCTCTCATATTTTTGATATTGGAAAAATAATTGAAGATGAAATAAATAAATCAAATGATCCTCTTTTCCAAAATTTGAGAGAACTCAAATATGAAAATAACGAAATCTCCAACTCTCTCCGTGGGTCCTTGAGTTGCGTGAAATTTCTAGGATCAACCAAAATGCAAGAAAATATGCTATGCATGATGATCTAGTGTATAACATTCCAAATTGAAAATTTGGGATGTTACAAACCTACCCCCCTTAAGATGAATCTCGCCCTCGAGATTCGGGTTGGCTAGAAAATAGGTGAGGGTGGTCCTTGAGCAAATCTTCTTCTCTTTCCCAGGTGGCTTCATCCTCTGAGTGGTGGTTCCACTGGACTTTGCAAAACTTAATAACCTTGCTGCGGGTAACTCTACTGGCAAAATCGAGAATCTTGACTGGCTTCTCCTCATATGTTAAGTCGTCCTTCAACTGAATTGCTTCGAGTGGCACGGTATCTCTTAGCGGCACCTCCGCCATCTCGGCGTGACATTTCTTCAGCTGAGAAACATGGAATACATCATGAACTCCTGACAGTTCCTCTGGTAATTCCAACTTATAAGCGACTTCTCCCATACGTTGCAAGATCTTGTACGGTCCAACGAAATGCGGTGCTAACTTTCCCTTAACTCCAAAGCGCTTAACTCCTCGAAGTGGGGATACTCGGAGATAAACTCTGTCTCCGGTTTCGTAAACTGTCTCCTTGCGTTTAGAATCTGCGTAGCTCTTCTGCCTGGACTGGGCTACCTTGAGTCTATCGCGAATCAACTTAACTTTCTGTTCAGACTCCTTAATCAAATCTGGTCCAAAGAACTAACGGTCTCCAACTTCGTCCCATGACAACGGTGTCCTGCACCTCCTTCCGTATAAAGCTTCGAAAGGTGACATCTTCAAACTAGTTTGGTAACTGTTGTTATACGAAAACTATGCATACGGCAAGTTATCGTCCCAGCTAGATCCATAATCTAGTGCACAAGCTCTCAGCATATCTTCCAAAATCTGATTGACTCTCTCAGTCTGCCCATCCGTCTGCGGATGAAAAGCTGTGCTGAACTCTAGTCTGGTTCCTAAAGTTTCATGCAACTGATTCCTAAACTTTGAGGTAAATTGGGTTCCTCTATCTGATACGATACTCCTGGAACTCCATGCAAACAAATGATCCTAGTCATGTATATCTTTGCCAACTTAGCACTGGTGTAAGTGGTCTTAACTGGAATAAAATGTGCTACCTTCGTCAAACGATCAACTACTACCCATATCGAGTCATAGCCTGCTTTTGTCCTGGGTAGTCCTGTAATAAAATCCATGCCTATCTTGTCCCACTTCCATTCGGGTATCGGCAATGGTTGTAACAATCCGGCTGGCTTCTGATGCTCTGCCTTTACTCTCTGACATACGTCACAAACTGCTACATATGCTGCAATATCCTTCTTCATTCCGGTCCACCAGAATGTTTCCTTCAAATCCAAATACATCTTGGTATTCCCTGGGTGAATCGAATACGGTGAATCATGTGCCTCTTGCAAAATCAACTTCCTGATCTCCGGGTCGTTGGGCACATAAACACGGTCCTCAAACCATAAGGTATCGTGCTCATCCTCACGAAATCCCTTTGCTTTTCCTTCGCTCAATTTCTCTTTTATAGCAGCAATCTCCTTGTCAGATTTCTGAGCTTCTCTGATTTTATCCATCAATGTTGACTGAATCTCCAATGCTGCTACATAGCCTCTCGGAACTATTTCCAAACATAGCTCACGAAGGTTTTCTGCTAACTCCTTTGGTACTTCTCCCGTCACTAGGGTGTTGACCTGGCTCTTACGGCTCAATGCGTCAGCTACTACATTAGCTTTCCCGGGATGATAATGTAATCTCATGTCATAATCCTTGATGAGCTCCAACCATCTCCTTTGTCTGAGGTTCAACTCCTTCTGCCTGAAAATGTACTTCAAACTCTTGTGATCCGTGTACACCTCACAATGATTTCCAATGAGGAAATGTCTCCACGTCTTCAATGCATGCACTACGGCTGCTAACTCCAAATCATGCGTGGCATAATTCAACTCATGAGGCTTCAGTTGCCGTGAAGCATACGAAACAACTCTTCCTTCCTGCATAAGCACTGCTCCAAGTCCTCGACGTGAAGCGTCGCAATACACCTCATAATCCTTGGTCTGATCTGGAAAAATCAATATTGGTGAGGTGACCAAACGTTTCTTCAACTCCTGGAAACTAGCCTCACACTCCTCAGTCCATTTGAACTTGGTATCCTTCTTCAACAATTCAGTCATAGGCTTTGCAATCTTTGAAAAGTTCTCAATGAATCTCCGGTAGTATCCTGCGAGTCCTAGAAAACTCCGGATCTCTCCAACTGTTGTTGGTGATTCCCATTCGGTTACGGTCTCAACCTTAGTGGGGTCAACTGCTATACCTTCTCCGAATATAACGTGTCCGAGGAATCCAACTTCCTCCAACCAAAACTCACATTTGCTGAATTTGGCGTATAACTGATGTTCCCTTAGTTTATCCAAAACCAAACGCAAATGTTCCTTATGCTCCTCTTCATTATTTGAATAAACCAGGATGTCATCAATGAACACTACGATGAACTTATCCAAAAACTCCATAAACACTTTGTTCATCAGGTTCATAAAATAGGCAGGTGAGTTAGTCAATCCAAATGACATAACGGTATACTCATACAGTCCATATCTCGTGGTGAATGCTGTCTTAGGTATGTCCTGCTCCCGAATCTTCAATTGATGGTATCCTGATCGCAAATCGATCTTGGAAAACACTTTAGCTCCTTGCAACCGATCAAACAGATCGTTGATCATTGGCAGTGGGTACTTATTCTTGACGGTTACTTCATTCAATCCCCGATAATCTACAACCATCCTTAATGATCCATCCTTCTTTTCCACTAGAAGTACGGGTGATCCCCAAGGCGAAGAACTTGGGCGAATGTAACCTTTCTCCAATAACTCCTTAATCTGATTCTTAATTTCCACCAAATCCTTTGCTGGCATCCGGTATGGTCGCTTCGATATTGGGCCTGTACCTGGCAATAACTCAATCAAAAACTCAATGTCTCTATCTGGTGGCATGCCTAGCAACTCTTCTGGAAATACATCAGGAAAATCCTTTACCACTGGTACTTCCTCCTGCACAACTCCCGTTAGGCATTTCACTTGTGTCCTGTTTGGTACATGCCGGGATACATACTTGATCCTTCTCCCTTCTAGTGTAGTAAGCAAAATTGACTTACTAGCACACTCAATATTCCCTTTATACTTTGATAACCAATCCATGCCTAATATCACATCCAGTCCTTGAGATTCCAATACTATTAGGTCTGAGGGAAACACATAGTTACCAATCCTTAATGGTAACCGATCACACCATAAACTTGCCACATACTCTGCTCCTGGCGAGGTTACTAACATGGGTGACCTAAGGGCTTGGGTTGGTAGGTTATACTTATCCACAAATCCCCTTGAGATGTATGAATGCGATGCACTAGTATCAAAAAGAACGAGTGCAGTAAATGACTTAACCAAAAACTTGCCGATTACTGCATCGGGCTGATCTTCAACCTCCTCCACATTAACGTGGTTCACCTGTCCCCTATTGAAAGGGTTCGGCTTCTTCCCAGAGCTTCCATTTCCATTTCCATTCTGGCCTTCAGGACATTCATTGGCATAATGTCCGGTCTTGGAACACTTGAAACAGGTGACTTGACTCAGATCTCTCTTGGTTGGGGTCGATGGGGTGGTCCGGTTCTGGCCGTTGCTTCCTCCATTCCCATTACCATTCTTGTGGCCATTATGGTTGTGCGAGCTACCTCCTCCATGGGTGTGCTGAAACTGAAATCCCGATTTAGGGGTAAAACGGGGCTTCGGCTGGGTTCCAGAGTTATACTTCCCTTGTCCATACTTCCTCTTATGGTTCTTAATCTGCTGTTGCTTCCCTTCAATCATGATGGCACGATCTACCAACTCCTGGTAGTTGTTGAAACTCGCTACCATCAACTTCATGCTTAGTTCATCATTTAGTCCTTCCAGAAACTTCTCCTGCTTAGCTGCATCCGTAGCAACGTCATCTGGGGCATAACGTGCTAACTTGCTGAAATCGTCAACGTATTGGCCAACTGTCCTTCCTCCTTGGCGTAAGCTGCGAAACTCACGCTTCTTCATGGCCATAGCTCCTGCTGAAACATGGGCAGTGCGGAAAGCTTGCTGAAACTGATCCCATGTGACAGTGTCAACTGGATAAGTGGCTGTGAAATTCTCCCACCATGCTGCCGCGGGTCCGTCAAGCTGGTGAGCGGCAAACTTCACTTTCTCACCATCCGTGCATCCTGCAGTGGTCAACTCCCTTCCTATCTCGTGGAGCCAATCGTCTGCTACTATCGGCTCGGTGCTACTGGAAAACACCGGCGGATTCAGCCTAAGGAAACGGGCTAAGTGGTCAACAAGTGGTGGTGGTGGGTTGTTGTTGTTGTTCTGCTTGTTCTGGACTAACATCTGCATCAATTGATTTTGCTGCTGGATCAATTGAGTGAGCTCCGGTGGGAATCCATTGTCACGTCTCGGAGGCATCTGAGGGTTTAGAAAAGACGAGAATTGAGAATAGAGTGAGGTCTAAAGGAAAAACACTACCCCAATGCACATGAGCAAATGCACACAGAATCACTTCATTCAATCAAACAAGGGCTTACAAACGATCTAAAACTATCGCAAAAGTGCTCGACTATAATGTTTACATGGGGGAATACTACTACTATTTGGTGGTCATCTAGAAATTTGAACCGGTGGAAGACTCCATGATATCTGCTCCAGCTTCGTCTTCAAAGTCAGGTTCACTTGGATCCGAATCGGTGTCGTCGATGATGATGTAGTTGTCCGGACATGCGACGTACTCGTCTTCCTCCGTGGATGCTAACTTCCTCTTGAGTTCTTCAATCTCCTGCTTAAGATCGTTATTGTGTGTTGCTAGAGCTACGATCTCGTCCATGTAGTCCTTGCGTGTAGACTTCAGTTCTCCTTCTAGCTCGATGATCCTTGCCTTTGCATTCTTCAACTCTATCATATCATTGCACATCTGGTTCTCGTGGCATCAAATGTGCTGGTTTAACTCCTGGATGAAAGATGCAATGGATATATCCTTCTTGGTGCTGACTAACTCCCATTGTTCATCTCGGCGTCCGCAAATCTGATAGATAGTGTCCTGGAGGTCTTCTTGATAAACTTCTTCAATGCGTCCTATGGTGATGTGAGCTGCCATGCTTCTTCCCAGACTCCAGGTTGGTGCATTGAAAACACTATCTATAGGCTTCGTGATTGGCGCGAATGTCCTTCCCGGAACGTGAGCTTGAATCTTCCAGCGCTCCTCTTCAGGCAGAGTGGCGTTGAAGGTTCCCGTGAAGCTTGGTAATCCAATGTTCAGGTACTTGGTGACTTCCTTCAAGTGAAATCCAAATGGTGTGCCTTCATCCGGTTGGGCGTACTTAATCTTCGCGGTCGTCATCCTAAAAGGGTAGAAAAGATGAGGAGTTAGAAAATGAGAAGAGAATGGTGATCTATGGCTTTGACTTAGTGGTCGTGTCCTACAGTCAGCGTGTGCTCTGATACCATCTCTGTAGCGACCCGACCCGAATGGATCAAGTCTACTGTGCTCAGGTGTCATCCCTGGATCAGTAATGCTGACACCACAAGACTCGATCGCCTCCGTTTGGTTTCTCGCACTACAGGGTGTTTGAGAAACGGATGACCAAGACATAGTCTTTCAGAAGCGCTAGCACCTTACATGTGGGGTAGACCATACCACCTACAACCCCTACATCTGCTAGTCCACCCCGTAAGAGTTTGCACAACTTAATCAACTATGCCAGAGCCCATAATGGCTTGTGGCTGCACACGGAAGTTTCTAGCATGAAAGATCTTATGATCCCTTTGAGCCTGGGTGGCGGTCCGAAAAAAAACAGGCAAGTCCTGATAGACATCAGGTGCCTCAATCCACCCAGATGTGTGTTTAAGTTGCCACCTTAGATAAACCATTAAAATTAACAAACTCACATCTGTCATGGATATCACTCACCCAATCCACGTCTACTAGCATAGCATGGCATAATAAGCAAACGTAGAAGTAACTCCCAAGGGTTTCATAATAATACAGGTAATAGGTACTACCTCATCTACTTCCCATCCCACAATTTAATTAGATCCTAATCATGCAATGTGTGAGGATTGATCCAATGCAATAAAACATGGGTTGTAGAAAAGGTATGATCAAAGTGTTACTTGCCTTGCTGATGATCCGCGAGACCTAGGGTTTCGAAGTAACAGGCGGCGCAATCCGGGTGATCTACCGCAGACAAACAACAAGCATACAATAAGTACTCATCTAATGCACAGGTAAAACTCGGACAAAAGAGCGAACCAGATAGTTCAACTTAAGAACTCCGGTTGCAAAGAAAAAAAAACGAACCGAACAAAGAGACGGAAAACAACCGGCGGAAGAAAACAACTCGGTTCTAGCAAGTTGAAACTAGGTCAAATTTTACCGGGGCAAAAACTTGTTTAAGTTGATTAGACGGAACGGCGGTTTCAAAACGAAACTCCAGGCGCTTGATCACCTGATTCCGATAAACGAGCGGGAAGAAAGACTAGAACGAAGATCGGATCTGAGATCACGATCGCGGAATAAATCCGACGAAAAGAAAAAGAAGAACGATTAAACGAACGGGCGTCGTTAACCGGGAAAATTCGGTGATCACGTTCGTTGAGACGAACGGTCCGAAAGAAGAATGAAAACCGATCTAGGGTTTTTGGAGAGGAAACCGAAAAAGAAACGGAAAACCGATCTAGGGTTTCGGAAGAAAACCGAAAGAAAAAGAAAAGAATCGGAGAGAAAACGGAACGGTTCTCTTAGGAAAAACCGAACCGAGGAAGAAAAGAGAGGCGCGGCTACCTCGACGAGGCTCCGGCGAGGGGCTCCGGCGGCGGCGGCTAGGCGGCGCCGGCGGTGCTAGGCGGCTGCGGGGGCTAGGCGACGGGGCTGGCGCGCGGCTGCGGCTGCTGCTGCTGCTGCTTGGGGCTTGGGGTGGTGTGGGGAGAGGGGGGGTGGCTAGGTATTTATAGGAGGGAGGGGGGGTTTCTTGGGGAGGGGGCAAGGCAAGAGGCGGCGGCGGCTGGCTTGGAGTCCAAGCCGGACTCGGGCGAGGCGGCGGCCTGGCTGGCGCGCGCGGCTAGGAGGCCGGCTAGGCCTTTGGCCCAGGCGGAGGCTGCTTTTTTTTTTGAAACGGTTACGCGCGCAGAAAAAACAAAGAAAAAGAAACTAAATGACCTCCAAAAATTCTAAAGTAAATTTTCCCCGACTCCTAAAAATGAGCCCAACAAAATGAACTTTACTCCGGACCTAGAATGCAAAATTTTGAAAACGCGCATTTTTCCCTATCCAAATAAAATGCAAACAAAAACTCCGGCAAAACCAAAATTTGATTTATTCATTAGATCTTCATTTTCCTAAATTTTGGGAAAGTCATATTATTCCCTCTCTCATATTTTTGATATTGGAAAAATAATTGAAGATGAAATAAATAAATCAAATTATCCTCTTTTCCAAAATTTGAGAGAACTCAAATATGAAAATAACGAAATCTCCAACTCTCTCCGTGGGTCCTTGAGTTGCGTGAAATTTCTAGGATCAACCAAAATGCAAGAAAATATGCCATGCATGATGATCTAGTGTATAACATTCCAAATTGAAAATTTGGGATGTTACATTAGCAGATTGCCACATTTTATGAAATCTGGCAAATGGATAAACAAAACTGCATTCCTTAATTGATTTATAAAAGAAGAGTTGTATATGATGCAACCAGAAGGTTTTGTCAATCCTAAATGTGCTAACAAAATATGCAAGCTCCAGCGATCCATCTACGGACTGGTGCAAGCATCTCGGAGTTGGAATATACGCTTTGATAAGTTGATCAAAGGATATAGTTTTATACAGACTTCGGTGAAGCCTGTATTTACAAGAAAGTGAGTGGGAGCACTACAACATTTCTGATAAGTATATGTGAATGACATATTGTTGATCGGAAATAATGTAGAATTATTCTACAAAGCATAAAAGGAGTGTTTGAAAGGAGCTTTTCAAACAAAGACCTCGGTGAAGCTGCTTACATATTGAGCATCAAGATCTATAGAGATAGATCAAGACGCTTGATAAGTTTTTTCAATGAGTACATACCTTGACAAGATTTTGAAGTAGTTCAAAATGGAACAGTCAAAGAAAGAGTTCTTGCCTGTGTTACAAGGTGTGAAATTGAGTAAGACTCAAAGCCCGACCACGGCAGAAGATAGAAAGAGAATGAAAGTCATTCCCTATGCCTCAGCCATAGGTTCTATATAGTATGCCATGCTGTGTACCAGATCTATTGCATACCCTAACATTGAGTTTGGCAAGGGAGTACAATAGTGATCTAGGAGTAGATCACTGGACAACGGTCAAAATTATCCTTAGTGGAATAAGGATATGTTTCTCGATTATGGAAGTGACAAAAGGTTCGTTGTAAAGGGTTACGTCGATGCAAGTTTTTGACACTGATCCAGATGACTCTAAGTCTCAATCTGGATACATATTAAAAGTGGGTGCTATTAGCTAGAGTAGCTCCGTGCAGAGCATTGTAGACATAGAATTTGCAAAATACTTACGGATCTGAATGTGACAGACCCGTTGACTAAAATTATCTCACAAGCAAAACATGATCACACCTTAGTACTCTTTGGGTGTTAATCACATAGCGATGTGAACTAGATTATTGACTCTAGTAAACCCTTTGGGTGTTGGACACATGACGATATGAACTATGCGTGTTAATCACATGGTGATGTGAATTATTGGTATTAAATCACATGGTGATGTGAACTAGATTATTGACTCTAGTGCAAGTGGGTGACTGAAGGAAATATGCCCTAGAGGCAATAATAATAAAGTTATTATTTATTTCCTTATATCATGATAAATGTTTATTATTCATGCTAGAATTGTATTAACCGGAAACATAATACATCTGTGAATACATAGACAAACAGAGTGTCAATAGTATGCCTCTACTTGACTAGCTCGTTAATTAAAGATGGTTATGTTTCCTAACCATAGACATGAGTTGTCATTTGATTAACGGGATCACATCATTAGGAGAAAGATGTGATTGACTTGACCCATTCCGTTAGCTTAGCACTTGATCGTTTAGTATGTTGCTATTGCTTTCTTCATGACTTATACATGTTCCTATGACTATGAGATTATGCAACTCCCGTTTACCGAGGAACACTTTGTGTGCTACCAAGCGTCATAAGTAACTGGGTGATTACAAAGGTGCTCTACAGGTGTCTCCGAAGGTACTTGTTGGGTTGGCGTACTTCGAGATTAGGATTTGTCACTCCGATTGTCGGAGAGGTATCTCTGGGCCCACTCGGTAATGCACATCACTATAAGCCTTGCAAGCATTGTAACTAATGAGTTAGTTGCGGGATGATGTATTACGAAACGAGTAAAGAGACTTGCCGGTAACGAGATTGGACTAGGTATTGAGATACCGACGATCGAATCTTGGGCAAGTAACATACTGATGACAAAGGGAACAACGTATGTTGTTATGCAGTCTGACCGATAAAGATCTTCGTAGAATATGTAGGAGCCAATATGAGCATCCGGGTTCCGCTATTGGTTATTGACCGGAGACGTGTCTCGGTCATGTCTACATAGTTCTCGAACCCGTAGGGTCCGCACGCTTAACATTACGATGACAGTTATATTATGATTTTATATGTTTTGATGTACCGAAGGTTGTTCGGAGTCCCAGATGTGATCACGGACATGACGAGGAGTCTCGAAATGGTCGAGACATGAAGATTGATATATTGGAAGCCTATGTTTGGATATCGGAAGTGCCAGAGGGTTACCGGAACCCCCCGGGAGTAGTAATGGGCCTTATGGGCCTTAGTGGAGAGAGAGAGGGGCGGCCAGGGTGGGCCGCATGCCCCCTCCCCCGCTGGTCCGAATTGGACTAGGAGAGGGGGGGGGGGGGCGGCGCCCCCCTTTCCTTCTCCCTCTCCCCCTTCCTTTCCCCCTCCTAGTAGGAGTAGGAAAGAGGGAGTCCTACTCCTACTAGGAGGAGGATTCCTCCTCCCTGGCGCGCCCCAAGGGCCGGCCGGCCTCCCCCCTTGCTCCCTTATATACGGGGGCAGGGGGCACCTCTAGACACACAATTTGATCTTCATGATCGTTCCTTAGCCGTGTGCGGTGCCCCCCTCCACCATATTCCACCTCGGTCATATTGTAGCGGTGCTTAGGCGAAGCCTTGCGATGGTAGAACATCAAGATCGTCACCATGCCGTCGTGCTGACGGAACTCCTCCCCGACGCATTGCTGGATCGGAGCCCGGGGATCGTCATCGAGTTGAACGTGTGCCAAGAACTCGGAGGTGCCGGAGTAATGGTGCTTGGATCGGTCAGATCGGGAAGACGTACGACTACCTCCTCTACGTTGCGTCAACGCTTAACGCTTCCGCTTCGGTCTACGAGGGTACGTAGACAACACTCTCCCCTCTCGTTGCTATGCATCACCATGATCTTGCGTGTGCGTAGGAATTTTTTTGAAATTACTACGTTCCCCAACAGTGGTATCCGAGCCTAGGTTTTATGTGTTGATGTTATATGCACGAGTAGAACACAAGTGAGTTGTGGGCGATATAAGTCATACTGCTTACCAGCATGTCATACTTTGGTTCGGCGGTATTGTTGGATGAAGCGGCCCGGACCGACATTACGCGTACGCTTACGCGAGACTGGTTCTACCGACGTGCTTTGCACACAGGTGGCGGCGGGTGTCAGTTTCTCCAACTTTAGTTGAACCGAGTGTGGCTACGCCCGGTCCTTGCGAAGGTTAAACAGCACCAACTTGACAAACTATCGTTGTGGTTTTGATGCGTAGGTAAGATTGGTTCTTGCTTAAGCCCGTAGCAGCCACGTAAAACTTGCAACAACAAAGTAGAGGACGTCTAACTTGTTTTTGCAGGGCATGTTGTGATGTGATATGGTCAAGACATGATGCTAAATTTTATTGTATGAGATGATCATGTTTTGTAACCGAGTTATCGGCAACTGGCAGGAGCCATATGGTTGTCGCTTTATTGTATGCAATGCAATCGCCTGTAATGCTTTACTTTATCACTAAGCGGTAGCGATAGTCGTGAAGCATAAGATTGGCGAGACGACAACGATGCTACGATGGAGATCAAGGTGTCGCGCCGGTGACGATGGTGATCATCGGTGCTTCGGAGATGGAGATCACAAGCACAAGATGATGATGGCCATATCATATCACTTATATTGATTGCATGTGATGTTTATCTTTTATGCATCTTATCTTGCTTTGATTGACGGTAGCATTATAAGATGATCTCTCACTAAATTTCAAGATAAAAGTGTTCTCCTTGAGTATGCACCGTTGCCATGCTACAGTTTGTCATGCCGAGACACCACGTGATGATCGGGTGTGATAAGCTCGACGTTCACATACAACGGGTGCAATCCAGTTTTGCACGTGCAGAATACTCGGGTTAAACTTGACGAGCTTAGCAGATATGGCCTCGGAACACCGAGATCGGAAGATCGAACATGAATCATATAGTAGATATGATCAACATAGTGATGTTCACCATTGAAAACTACTCCATCTCACGTGATGATCGGACATGGTTTAGTTGATATGGATCACGTGATCATTTAGATGACTAGAGGGATGTCTATCTAAGTGGTAGTTCTTAAGTAATATGATTAATTGAACTTAAATTTATCATGAACTTAGTCCTGATAGTATTTGCATATCTATGGTGTAGATCAATAGCTCGCATATAGCTCCCCTATTTTATTTTTGATATGTTCCTAGAGAAAACTAAGTTGAAAGATGATAGTAGCAATGATGCGGACAAGGTCAGTGATCTGAGGATTATCCTCATTGCTGCACAGAAGAATTATGTCCTTGATGCACCGCTAGGTGACAGACCTATTGCAGGAGTATATGCAAACATTATGAACATTTGGCAAACTTGATATGATGACTACTTGATAGTTTAGTGCACCATGCTTTACGGCATAAAACCGGGACTTCAAAAATGTTTTGAACGCCATGGAGCATACGGGATGTTCCAAAAGTTGAAATTAGTATTTCAGACTCATATCCGTGTCGAGAGGTATGAGACCTCTGACAGTACTTAGCCTACAAGATGGAGGAGAATAGCTCAACCAGTGAGCATGTGCTCAGATTGTCTGGGTACTACAATCGCTTGAATCAAGTGGGAATTAATCTTCCAGATAATATAGTGATTGATAATGTTCTCTAGTCACAATCACCAAGCTACTAGAACTTCGTGATGAACTATAATATGCAAGGGATGACAAAAAGATTCCCGAGCTCTTCGCGATGCTGAAATTGGCAAAGGTAGAGATCAAGAAAAAGCATCAAGTGTTGATGGTTGACAAGACCACTAGTTTCAAGTAAAAGGGCAAAGGAAAAGAAAGGGAACTTCAAGAAGAATGGAAAGCAAGTTTCCACTCCCCTGAAGAAACCCAAAGCTAGATCCAAGCCTAAAACTGAGTGCTTCTACTTCAAAGGAAATGGTCACTGGAAGTGGAACTACCCTAGATAGTTGGTGGATAAGAAGGATGGCAATGTGAACAAAGCTATATTTGATATACATGTTATTGATGTGTACTTTACTGGTGTTTATAGCAACCCCTCGGTATTTGATACTGGTTCAGTTACTAAGAGTAGTAAGACGAAAAGGAGTTCTAAGATAAACAGAGACTAGTTAAGGACGAGGTGACGATGTGTATTGGAAATGATTCCAAGGTTGATAAGATCACCATCGCACACTCCTTTTACCTTCGGGATTAGTGTTGAATCTAAAATAAATGTTATTTGGTGATTGCGTTGAGCATGAATATGATTGGATCATGTTTATATTTAAGTCAAAGAATAATTGTTATTCTGTTTACATGAATAAAACCTTCTATGGTCATACACTTAATATAAATGGTTTTATTGAATCTCGATCTTAGTGATACACATATTCATAATATTGAAGCCAAAAGATGCAAGGTTAATAATGATAGTGTAACTTATTTGTGGCACTGTCGTTTAGGTCATATTGGTGTAAAGCGCATGAAGAAACTCCATGCTGATGGGTTTTTGGAATCACTTGATTATGAACCACTTGATGCTTGCGAACCATGCCTCGAGGGAAAGATGACTAAGACTCTGTTCTCCGGAACAATGGAGCGAGCAACTAACTTTTTGGAAATAATACATACTGATGTATGCGGTTCGATGAGTATTGAGGCTCACGGCGGGTATCGTTATTTTCTGACCTTCACAGATGATTTGAGAAGATATGGGTATATCTACTTGATGAAACATAAGTCTAAAACATTTGAAAAGTTCAAAGAATTTCAGAGTGAAGTAGAAAATCATCATAACAAGAAAATAAAGTTTCTATGATCTTGGCGTTTTAGAAAATAAAGTACACATCATCATAACAAGAAAATAAAGTTTCTACGATCTTAGAAAATAAAGTTTCTTAAATCTTGGAGTTGCAATGCTTATGTGAAGAAGTTTTAGCCTGATAAAGCTCAAACCCAAATCGGAGAAGTGTGTCTTCATAGGATACCCAAAAGAAACTGTTGGGTACACCTTCTATCACAGATCCGAAGGCAAGCTCTTTGTTGCTAAGAATGGATCCTTTCTAGAGAAGGAGTTTTCTCTCGAAAGAAGTGAGTGGGAGGAGAGTAGAACTTGATGAGGTAACTGTACCTTCTCCCGAATTGGAAAGTAGTTTATCACATAAATCAGTTCCAGTGATTCCTACACAAATTAGTGAGGAAGCTAATGATGATGATCATGAAACTTCAGATCAAGTTACTATAGAACCTCGTAGGTCTTCCAGAGTACGGTCCGCACCAGAGTGGTACGGTAATCCTGTTCTGGAAGTCATGTTACTAGACCATGGTGAACCTGCGAACTATGAGGAAGCGATGATGAGCCCAGATTCCGCAAAATGGCTTGAGGCCATGAAATCTGAGATGGGATCCATGTATGAGAACAAAGTATAGACTTTGGTTAACTTGCCCGCTGATCGGCAAGCCATTGAGAATAAATGTATCTTCAAGAGGAAGACGGACGCTGATAGTAGTGTTACTATCTACAAAGCTCGAATTGTCGCAAAAGGTTTTTGACAAGTTCAAGGTGTTGACTACGATGAGATTTTCTCACTCGTATCGATGCTTAAAGTCTGTCCGAATCATGTTAGCAATTGTCGCATTTAATGAAATCTGGCAAATCGATGTCAAAACTGCATTCCTTAATGGACTTATTAAAGAACAGTTGTATATGATGCAACCAGAAGGTTTTCTCAATCCTAAAGGTGCTAACAAAGTGTGCGAACTCCAGCGATCCATCTATGGACTGGTGCAAGCATCTCGGAGTTGGAATATACGCTTTGGTAAGATGATCAAAGCATATGGTTTTATACAGACTTATGGTGAAGCCTGTATTTACTACAAAGTGAGTGGGAGCACTACAGTTTTTCTGATACGTATATGTGAAAGACATATTGTTGATCGAAAATGATGTAGAATTTTCTAGAAAGCATAAAGGAGTGCTTGAAAGGAGTTTTTCAAAGAAAGACCTCGGTGAAGCTGCTTACATATTGAGCATCAAGATCTATAGAGATAGATCAAAGTGCCTGATAAGTTTTTTAAATGAGTACATACCTTGACAAGATTTTGAAGTAGTTCAAAATGGAACAGTCAAAGAAGGAGTTCTTGCCTGTATTGCAAGGTGTGAAATTGAGTAAAGACTCAAAACCCGACCACAGCAGAAAATAGAAAGAGAATGAAAAGTCATTCCCTATGCCTCAGTCATAGGTTCTATAAAGTATGCTATGCTGTGTTCCAGACCTATTGTGTAACTCACCACGAGTTTGGCAAGAGGGTACAATAGTGATCCACGAGTGGATCACTGGACAACGGTCAAAATTATCCTTAGTGGAATAAGGATATGTTTCTCGGTTATGGAAGTGACAAAAAGGTTCGTCGTAAAGGGCTACGTCGATGCAAGCTTTGACACTGATCCAGATGACTCTAAGTCTCAATCTGGATACATATTGAAAGTGGGAGAAATTAGCTAGAGTAGCTCTATGCAGAGCATTGTAGAGATAGAAATTTTCAAAATACATACGGATCTGAATATGGCAGACCCGTTGACTATACTTCTCTCACAAGAAAAACATGATCACACCTAAGTACTCTTTGTGTGTTAATCACATAACGATGTGAACTAGATTGTTGAGTCTAGTAAACCCTTTGGGTATTGGTTACATGGCGATGTGAACTATGGGTGTTAATTACATGGTGATGTGAACTATTGGTGTTAATCACATGGTGACGTGATCTAGATTATTGACTCTAGTGCAAGTGGGAGACTGAAGGAAATATGCTCTAGAGGCAATAATAAAGATATTAATTATTTCCTTATTTCATGATAAATGTTTATTATTCATGCTAGAATTGTATTAACCGGAAACTTAGTACATGTGTGAATACATGGACAAAACATAAGTGTCTCTAGTATGCCTCTACTTGACTAGCTCGTTTATCAAAGATGGTTATGTTTCCTAACCATAGACATGTGTTGTCATTTGATGAACGGGATCACATCATTAGGAGAATGATGTGATGGACAAGACCCACTCGTTAGCTTAGCATTATGATCGTTACAGTTTCATTGCTACTACTTTCTTCATGACTTTTACATGTTCCTCAGACTATGAGATTATGCAACTCCCGAATACCGGAGGAATGCTTTGTGTGCTATCAAACGTCACAACGTAAATGGGTGATTATAAAGATGCTCTACAGGTGCCTCCGAAGGTATTTGTTGGGTTGGCATAGATCGAGATTAGGATTTGTCACTCCGTGTTTCGGAGAGGTATCTCTGAGCTCTCTCCGTAATGCTCATCACTATAAGCCTTGCAAGCAATGTGACTAATGAGTTAGTTGCGGGATGATGTATTATGGAACAAGTAAAGAGACTTGCCGGTAACGAGATTGAACTAGGTATGATGATACCGACGATCGAATCTCGGGCAAGTAACATACCGATGACAAAGGGAACAACGTATGTTGTTATGCGGTTTGACCGATAAAGATTTTCGTAGAATATGCAGGAGCCAATATGAGCATCCAGGTTCCGCTATTGGTTATTGACCGGAGATGTATCTCGGTCATGTCTACATAGTTCTCGAACCCGTAGGGTCCGCATGCTTAACGTTCGATGACGATTTGTATTATGAGTTATGTGATTTGATGACCGAAGTTTGTTCCGAGTCCCGGATGAGATCATGGACATGAAGAGGAGTCTCGAAATGGTCGAGAGGTAAAGATTCGTATATTGGAAGGCTATATTAGGACATCGGAATGGTTCCGAGTGATTCGGGTATTTTTCAGAGTACCGGGGAGTTACGGGAATTCACCGGGAGAAGTAATGGGCCTTATTGGGCTTTAGTGGAGAGAGGGGAGAAGGGCCAAGAGGTGGCGCGTGCCTCCCCCCTGCCCAAACCGAATTGCACAAGGGGTGGGGGCGCCCGCCCTTTCCTTCTCCCTCTCCCTCTCTTTCCTTCTCTCCTACTCCGAATAGGAAAGGGAATCCTACTAGGACTTGGGAGTCCTAGTAGGACTCCCTATGCTTGGCGCGCCCCCTAGGCCGGCCGCCTCCACCCTCCCTCATTTATATACGGGGGAGGGGAGCACCCCAAAGGCACCCCAAGATTTGTCTTAGCCGTGTGCGGTGCTCCCCTCCACAGTTACACACCTCGGTCACGTCGTCGTACTGCTTAGGCGAAGCCCTGCGCCGGTAACTTCATCATCACCGTCACCACGCAGTCGTGCTGACGGAACTCTCCCTCGGCCTCAACTGGATCAAGAGTACGAGGGACGTTATCGAGATGAACGTGTGCTGAACACAGAGGTGATGTACGTTCGGTGCTGAGATCGGTCGGATCGTGAAGACGTACGACTACATCAACCGCGTTGATAATACGCTTCCGCTTTCGGTCTACGAGGGTACGTGGACACACTCTCCCCGCTCGTTGCTATGCCTCTCCTAGATAGATTTTGCGTGATCATAGGAATTTTTTTGAACTTACTGCGTTCCCCAACAGTATGGCGCATAGCGGGGTGGCGCCATCCATGGTCCTGGTGCCCACGACCCATATGGCCTTGCATGATGTTGAAAGTCTTCCCGAGGAGGTGACCTTGAGCGCTTCAAATTTGATGCCCGATTAGAGCTAGAATCGGCTGCTTTATTGACATATTTGGACAACAACATATCAAAAGTTGGATTGATCTTCTTGCGATGCACTTTAGCTTCATTCGTCTTCCACTTGCCAACCTCTGGACTCTTGGGCTTAATAAATTTGGCATGAGTGTTCTCTTGCACTTGTGGTTGCCCCCCGAGTGTAGGATTCTTGATGGTGATTTTGATCACTTCCTTGCCATCGGGTTGCTTACCAAGCACAACCTGTCTCCCCAAGACCTTGTTGCCCGCCTTGTCTTTCCTGGGCTCACCAACAATGACATTAGCTTTATTAGAAGATTCGGCTACCTCCAGCCGAATGAGCAGCTTCTTTCCCTCCAAATCTATGGTATTCATTGGAAAAGGCTGTTTGTCAACTTGCATCTCAGAAAAAAATCAATCGTCCATCATTAATGGCCGATTGTATCTATCGTCGAAAAACATAACGATTGTTAGTGGCATGAGAAAAAGAATTATGATACTTGCAATAAGCACGCCGTTTCAGCTGTTCAAACGGCGGTAAAGTATGACATATTCTAATAATCTTGGCTTGCAACAAAGCATCAAATATTCTATCACACTTAGCAATGTTGAAAGTAAATTTCATCTCTTCATCATAATTCTTATGAATCAGCTTTAAATCGTTGCAAGTAAATGGTTTGGCCTTAGATGGCAAAACAAATTCAGCAGCACAAATATCACCCTCATCGTCTGAGTGGTCACTATCATATTCAACCATATTCATCTTAGGATGATCAGTTTTATATCTATGCACTTCTTTAAGATCTTTGCTTCGGCTTTCTTGAGCCAAAGCCCTTTGCAAGACTTGGTTGATATTTAAAAACACATATCCTTCTAGCCTTTCTCTAATGTGAGTTCTCAAACCACTAAGCACAAGATCAGCCAAATCTCTCTCAGTTATCACCAAACTATAGCACGGGTTTTTTCTCTCTCTAAATATCTTGACGTAATCGGAGACCGATTCATAATGCTTTTGTCTAACCGATGTAACATGTGACAACTTAAGCTCATTATCACCACTATAAAAATGATCATGAAACTTTTGTTCCAAGTGAAATCATGTAGTAATAGAACCGGGTGGTAACGCAAAAAACCACGAGAAAGCAGTACCGGTTAAAGATAAAGGAAAATAACGTACTCGCCACTCATCTCGTGAACTTGCCTCACCTAATTGTGCCAAGTACTGACTAACATGCTCCCATGTGGTTTTTGTGCCCTCTCCATTAAACTTAACAAAATCTGGAATTTTATATCCCGGAGGGCATTGAATTGCATCAAATTATTTTGGATATGGCTTTTGGTAAATACGGTTCCTTGGTAACTCAACTCCAAAATTCTCTCGGAGCATCTTAGCCATCTCCTCTCTAAGATTAGCTAGACCATTATCCACAGTGGACAATGAAGCTTGTGGTAGTGGCATATGAGGAGTAGGGTTAGTAGCTGCAGTTGTGAATTGTGGAATGTATGCCGAATTGTAATTCGGTAGTGATCTAACAGCGTTTGCACCTATAGGTAGGGCTTGGTTTGGGGTCACCACCAAACTTTGCATACTCATGATAGGATTAATGGGTGAGCCACAATCTGATTTGCTTGGGTAGGGTAATAAGTCATCGGCATGGGAGGCGCCGATGAAATAGTGAAAGCCAGATTAGGGTTTTGCACGCGAGCAGCTATACCACCATTACCACTAGATGATTGAGATATATTTTTCTGAGCATTAGTATTTTCTATGAAAGTTTGATAGACCAGATTGTTACCATCATCAATACGACTCTCAATCTCAGCCCACTGCTCAGGAGAAAAGGTAGACTCACAGAGGGTTTAACCTGCTCGGTTTGAAAAGGTGGGAACTTGATTTCTTCAACCGGAGTGATGTTGCCTTGGCGATCCTTCTTGAATTTTGCAACGAACTCCTACAAATCCTTCTCTTTGCGCGCCTTTTTGTACTCCTCATAGATTTGGCGATGATCGACCGATATCTCATCAAGACTGGGCTTAGTGATGTTGCCGGCGTCTACCTCAGATGGCTTGGGAAGATCAGACGTGGTGGATGACGATGATTGATCTTTAGTCCCCAGCGGAGTCGCCAAAAAGTGTGTTCGCACACGAACACGTCACCGTGTACCCTCAGCATCGAGCGTGATACGCAAGACACGTCGTCGAAGGAGGCTCACCGGAAGCGCGATACGCAAGACAATCCGGCGAACGCTTTTGAAGACCCGACACCCCATGCGACCGGGAGAGACCCTGTCTGGATGCACAGCGGTGTTGGGCTGCCCTAGGTCGGTTTGCTCGCCCCTAGGACTTCGTAGATCGAAGCTCTCCGAAGCGAAGAACACCGATGAACGAGAAGCAGAAAATTAGGATAGGAGATGAAAGTTTGTAGATGGGTTTTTGTGATTGTGTGTTGTTGTTTCAATCGGCCATCACCTCTCATGTATATAAGAGGCGGCTGGACTTTCCGTGCAAGGAAAAGTTGTAATTCACGTCCAAAACCCTAGTTTGGGTCCAACTCGGAATCCGAACTTTCCAAAACTCTTCGGTTTACAACCGGCTGCACCTTGCGGGCCAATTTTGTGGCTGTAAACGACCTCTAATGAAAATGCGCCCAAAAGCATATTTACTCGTTTCAACGAGACGAACAACTTTCGTGTTGGACGTTTTTTAGTTTGAGGACATCTTCAGGGCCAAATCGCTCACGCAAAAACAGCTACTTATTCACGCAGCTCAACAGACATACCTACATGTGTGTCTGGTTCCGGGCGTCATATTTTGCCCACTGGAGGGTCACGTTGTGCGGGCTCTAACTTTTGACTACCTCAGAATGGGACAATATTTATATCAAAATCGATCATTTTGACGAGATGAAGACAATTCGTGTAGATCAGTTTTCCATATGGGGCGTCTTGGGGCGTAATAAGCCGAAAAGTGTTCTGGATACAAAATCTCAGTACTTCGAACACAACTTCGGTCTTAGAGATGAGATTGGATGGCTATGACCCAAATATCAAAGTTTCTCATTTCGATGATACGAAACTTTTTCACTTTGAGCACTTTTCTATTTGAGGCCTTCTTAATTATGTTTTTGACAATGCCGAAACCTGGTGTCAACAAGACCAAAGTAAGATGACCAACATCTCCAACTCCACAACCAGGGTCTCCGCGAGCGAACAAAACAACAACTTCGCAAAGGGGAACGACACTGAGACGCTGTCGCCGTCCAGTCCGAATAATTGGAGCTAGGGTTCCCTTGATTCTCGAAGAGGGGCACATATGAAGGCCATGACAGAACCTCCAACAAGGGGAGAGCATCCACGGGTGTCGCCGCTACATGCATCGGCAAGCTAAGTAATGATTTCTTCCTGGCCTTAGTCCGAGAAAGTACAAGCCGCCCGAGTAGGCTTCATAGAAGAGGAAGTCGAGTCGCAGGCTGGAACCGCCATCACAGCAGGAAGGGGAGCAACACCCACCGCCGGAGGAGGCACCAGACGCTATTTTATCTTCAAGAGAGATTTTTATAGTAATGCAAGATATATTTTGCTTTCTGATAGACATTTGATATTTTATCCGTGTCTACTTTTTGTATTTATATGCATATCAGTTTCCTATCTCATAATCATTTTTAACATTTTAAATTCGAAGCATGTTATTAAGAAGTAACCGCGGACACCGACCAGGGACCAGGCCCACCTCTCTCCTAGGTAGTCTCAACCTGCCTTGTCGCTCCGCCACAAAGAATCACTCAGGGGGCGTCGGAAAATGTCCTTTCAGCCCCCAGTTCGTGAATCACTCGCGGTTACTCTATGAGCCGACCCGACTTTAATCATTTCATGTATCATGTATAATGTAATATAGTATATCCGTGATCATCGCCCGACAGGTCACGACCCGATAGTATAGCCTGGCATACGGACAAGAATGTAGGGCTACTGGTGGAATACTACCATACCTATACTAAGCATATAGGATATCAGGTAAAAGTATCGACAGTAGCAATAAGGACAGGCTATGCAACATAATAGGAGCTATCGGAACAACAACAGTAGCAAAACCTAATGCGAGAATAATAGAGAAATAATGGGCGATATCTGGATGATCAAGGGGTTTTCCTTGCCTGGAAGCTCTGCTGAGAAGGATGGTTCATCGACGTCGTAGTCGTACTAGGTGTCGTCGGTATCTCGTGGTCTACCGAAAGAATAGGGAAGAGGGGGAAAACAGATAAATAATGGAGCAATGAAATGCAGCACAATGCATGTCATGGCAGTATGTGATGATGATATGCTCTAATACATCCCTAGGCATTTTAAAAGAAGAGGAAAACATCCAAAAATGTTTTCCCAGCTCCAGGTGTTTTTGATATATTGCTCCAGGGGCAAAATGTCAATGCTCGCTACGTTAGAGTGTTGTGGCACGTATGTGGATAGAATAAACAGATTCATAATATTTTTCTAAGGAACTTTCATATATAAATTATTTTAATCCGAGTTACAGTTTATTTTCTATTAAGTTTCTAAGTTTAAACAATATTCTGAAATTAATTATTAATTCAAATTTTGTCAAAAAAACTTTTATTACACAGTAGTGGGCTAGCCACTTAGATTGGTAGGTGGGTCCAGTGGGCTGAGTCAACGCTGACTGGACAACCTTATCCACTGGAATAGTGGAGGGGGCCCACCTGTCATATGGGTCATCTTCGTAACAAAAAGATTGAACTTTTCTTGGTTAGCAGTGGGGGCCCATTAGTCAGTGTGTTAGGTGTTGGGTTAGTGGGCTGAAATTAGATTAGCGTCTAATCCAATCTTTGTAGGGCCCAGGTGGCAGTGGCACTAGCCGGCCACTCTGGCTAGCTAGGCCCGCACACACGCAACGGCTGCGACAGGCGTAGCGGGCGGCAACGAGCGCCAGCACCAGGCGCGGGCAACGACAGGTGGAGGCGGGGGGGCTCCGGCGGGCACGCGTGGGAGGCGAAGGCGGGCGCGGCCGGGACGGCAATGGCAGCAGGCAACGGCAAGCGAAGCGACAGTGACTATCTGACGCGGCGCACGGCGAGCGGGAGGGGGGCGACGCGTCAGCGCTCAGCGGGCGACAGCGGGCGGGGCCTGGGGCCAGCACGGGATGCGGAGGCGGGGACGACCAACAGTGGCGGGGCGAGCGGCGGACTGCAGCGGCAGCAGAAGCAACAACGGGCAGCAGCGCAGGAGAAGCAGCAAGCAGCAGCGCGGGGAGGTGGCGTGCAGCGGGTGGACGCGTCGAGCGCGGGGCTGCCCGGCTAGGCGCACGCGGACGCGGGTCACGAGGGCGAGGACGACAGCGGGAGAGGCACGGGCGCACCGGGATAGGGCCGAAGAGCCCAAGGCGCGGGCTGGCCGCGGTGAGCTTGAGCTCGGGTGGCGGTCGTGCACTACGACTACGGCGACGGGGAAAGGAGGAACGGGGTGGAACGGATGGGGCTCACTATGAGGAGGCCTGGCGGCCGGTGGAGAGCACGGGATGGGCCGGGGAAGCCAGGAGAGCTCGGGAGGTGGCGAATCGTAGTGATGACCTTGGCGGTTACCCTCGGGCGCGGACGAATCTGGAAGGAGGAGAGGTCAACGAGGGGAATGGATGTGCTAGGGTTAGGATTTGGGGGCGCGGGGTTCGTTTTAACGGTGCCGGGGATGTTATAAGGGATAGAGATAGATTGGCGGAATTGTTGTTGTTGTATTACTTAGCCTTGTGGGCGTATATATAGAGTACACGATCAACTTAGAGTATAAGGCAAGCAAGAATATTTTCTAGTCTCTCCCTAATACTCCCTCCGTTTTTTTTACTTCGCATATAAAATTTGATCAAAGTCAAACTACATAAAATTTGACCAAATTTATATTAAAAAAATATGAACATCTACAATACTAAAACTATATAGTATGAAAATACATTTTATGGTGCATCTGATAATATTAATTTCAGATTGTGAATGTTTATATTTTTTAATATAAAGTTAGTCAAATTTTATAAAGTTTGACATTGACCAATCCTTATATGCGGACTAAAAAGAAACGCAGGGAGTAATAAAGTACGGATTGAGACCGCTCACCGTCATGGCTTTTTTGCATAAAGGTCCCTGTACTTTTAAGTATTTGACCCGCAGTCCATGGATAAGTGAAAAACGATTCGTCCACGCCGTCTTATTTTCCACCCGCGCCGCACAAGGATGGATAAGGCGAAGGGGGCGACATTACATAAAAAAAAGGCGAAGGGGGCGACAGATGCTGATGCGAGGGGGGAGAGAGTGGGAGGAGCGCGCGTACACGGGAGGCGGGAGGCGGGGCCAGGGAGGAGGAAGACAGCCGCGACGGCGACCAGTGCCGCGGGGCCAGCGGCGAGGAGAGCTCCGGGGTCACTGGATCGAGCGTCGCAGGGGAGGAGGACACTCCACGGCGGCGGTGCTTGGGGCTCCGACGAGCGGTGGCGAGCGGCGACAGGAGAAGCTCCGCGGCGACGCCCTGAAGGCCATCAGCCATGGCCGTTGTGGTTTCGCGTGCGCCCGCGAGCGGCTGCACACTGGGTGGAGGCGGAGCTCGACGCAGCGCGCGAACCTAGCCTTGGTGCGACGGCGGCGCGGCTGCTGTCCTCCCGTCCAACCCGCAGCACGTCGAGCCTCACCGGAGTTCCTCCATGACGCCGGCAGGAAGCCCCTATCCTGCAGTCTCTCTCTGCTTCCTTCCCATGTTCCCTCTCTGAATTTCTCTCTCCTTCCTTTCTTCAGTAAGCAGCTGCCACTGCCCTCCATGGAGCCCCGACGCCTCCGCCATGAACCCATCCATCCCTCCTGTGCGCGCTCCCCTGCAACTCCAGACGCCGCCCGCAGCTCTCTGCATCGAGCAGCAGCAGTTCGGGCAGAGGACGACGCCTCTGCCTCGACCGCTCGCCCCCTCTGCTTCGCGCTGGACTGCCAAGCCCCTCCCGTCCTCATCCCAGTGCAGCTGCGCGTTCTCGCCTGCCCCCACGGCGAGCTCCGCCTCCTGCGTGCGGTCGCCGCCTCCCTCAACCTCCACCACCTGCTACAAGTTGGTGCCCAGGGCGTCGCAAGCTGCCAGCGGCGGCAGAGTTGCTGCTCCCGTGTCGTGATTGGACTCCGTGTTCTTCTCCAACAGCAAATACGTGTTCTTCTCCAACACCAATCAATGGATTTCCCGAGCCGGATTTGAGTTGCCTACTATAAGAAGGAAGGGTCCTCGGACCAGAAGCTCCATCAAATAAAATCAAATCCCGTCGAAATTGCAATCTTCCTCGAAACATCCATGTCGCCGCCGAGTTCGCCGGAGGAAGAAGCGCAGAGTTCGCCGGAGGAACAAGAACGTCCGTCCAACCATCCAATGTCACTGCCGGCGGCTACAACAGAGGTATATATCCCCTTGATATTGATTGGATGCAATTCCCTGTTTTAGATGTTGTTTCTGTCCCCTGCCTCTGACTATGCTATGTAGTAGCTTTTTCTTTTCTTTTTAGTTATTCATGATATGGGGCTGGGCATCTGAATGAACGAATTCAGTGATATATTCAGACTGGGACCTTTGTTCCTGTTATTTTGCCGTCAAAACTGAAAAAGAGTGTCAGCTTCAGGCAGTTATTTTCAGTTGACAGTATACTGCAAAATTTGACAGTGAATATTTTGAGCCATTCAGAAACATTGCCCATGATGTTAATATGTTGACTAGGGGCCTTTTTAGAGCAGCGGCAGCAAGTGTGCTCAAGTAAATTCAGTCAGTTAGTTAATCTGGAGCCCAGACAATGGTCTGTATTTCAGGAAACTTGGTTTTGGAATGATTGATCTCCATGTAATTCAAGTATATAGTAGCAAAATTTGCATTAATACTCCCTGATCTTCCTCCTTGCCGAATTTATGATTGTCTTATACTGTAATTGTCGACTTTGCAGGCGTCGTCTCGTTTGACCTCACCGCCATCGTCTCCGCCGACTTCGCCGCAAGACAATCTGCCATCGCCTCTGCCGACTTTTCCGGAAGACCATCAGCCGTCGCCTAGACCTACTTTGGTTCAGGTACTTTGGAAGCATCTGATGGGTCTCATATGTTTGTCAAATCGTCAGTTTACTGTAGCAAATATAGCTGTTGCAGACGGTAGACTGTATTTCACTGACAATCAACAAATCATGCACTCCTACATAGATGGATTCTGCTTGTACTTGACAAAAGCAGAGTAAATTCGTAAGGAGTGTTTAGTAGTTCAGTACATAGGTGACCAGAAAAAAAGTAGTTCACAAATAAGTGATGGACGGGTCTCAATTAATTTCAAGAGGGCATTATGTTTACAAAAAATTGCTGCTCACCGTATTTTGACAACTAGAAAAATGCAGTTCTGTTTGAGAAAGTAAATGTAGGATTTTTCTTTACATTCTGCGCTGAGTCCGCGGGTCTCACAAAGATGTAGGATAAATAAAATGTCAAAAAGATCAGATTACTTCTCATGTAATGGATCATAGCGTGTGTCTTGGTCTTTCCTGTTTTTTTTTTCTGGTTTTGCAGCCTAGAATTTTTTAACATGCGCATATATAGCTACTTAATCAACTGAGTTTCTTTATGCTGTGTGGCAGACCACATTTACTGATATGATTTACTTTCTCATTCTAGAATTTTGCTTCTACACATGTCCAGCAGTTGTTTCACCCCTTTGTGTTGTATTTTGCTCTTGGATTTTTGACGTAGATGTGAAATTTGAGCCGACTATTCTCACTGTTATGCAAATTCATCTGTGTACAATGATTTCTTGACATAGATAGCCAAAATAAAAGAAAATTGTGGAAAATGGTGCTCCTGAATTTGGGGTTTAGATATGTGCAGCAGGTTACTATTCAGACTGAACCTGTCAACTCCCCAAGTGATTTTCTTGTTCTCATAACTTTGAAACATGTCCAGCTGCTCAAAAGATCCCAAATCCATTGTAGAATTGGAGGTTGTCGATCTTCCGAAAGTATAGTTTGACCAATTTCTTGTGTAGAAGAACTACTTCAGTCCTGATCCTAAACTCATCTGGAGTCTATCTGGTTTTACACAACGCGTGACTGTCCAGGTCCATTAGCTAATCAATTGTTTTATTTCTATAAGGCTAGAAAGCCTTTATTTGCAGATATCATTGCTAGCTTCCGTCATAGCTGGGATCAATGAAAGAATCTGTACTTACAACCTGTTAACCAAAATAGCAATGTGTTGTGATTTTGAGGTCAGTCGCCAAAACAATTCTGTACTTACAACCCGCACGATGGTTTCTGTGGCCCTCCTCCGGTCAGAGCACTACTATGCAATAAACATAGCCTTTGCACAATTCTAGCTGTCAATTATGCAAACACCTTGGATACACTGTGTATCTATTGCCGAGAATGTCAGGAGTCCCGTTAGTAAGAAATGATGGCTCTAATACTACTCTTGACACACATATAATTAGGAGTTCTCATTTTAAAATGGTTACTATTTGGAGTACTTTGGCCAGTATTCAGCGGTGTTCAACATCAACGAGATTATTATTCAGCTTCAGAGTATGATTGCATGTGTTGCTCATTATCTCTTTTCCCCTATTGGCAGTAATAAGTGGCTTCGCACTGATGCAAGACGAACAGCAGCCGGCTTAGATGAGTCACTTGAGTGGTGTCTTGAAAACAACATGAGCAAGACTGGAGTTGATGGGCATTTGAGACTGTCCCTTTTTGATGGAAATGTTCTTCAGCTTAATGAATCCCACCTTTGTCAAGCAAAGGATCAGTGATCTCGTGCAAGGTCCAAATGTTACCGGTGATCGTGGCTCTACAGAAATGAACAACCGCGACCAGTCAGATTACGAAATGTTCAGCCAATTTGACCATGTCAGATGCAGTTTTGCTTGGGGGAGACATAATTTGTGCATTCAAGTACAGTTTTTGTTGCGCTCACAGGAGAAAGGACTTAGTTTTGTATTTCAGGCATTGAGACAGTCCACTTTCTAAAAGAGGTGGTATGTTTGTAACCTAACTGTGCCTACGATCAGCAAGAAAATCAGTATATCACCAAATTCTACAAATCTCTTTTTGGAGCGCCGACTGAAGGGAATTTCACCCTTGATGAGACCCGAACAGATGATATTCCACATGACACGGCAGAAGAAAACGATATCCTAACGGCACCATTCTCAGAAGAGGAGGTGCGAGCTGCGGTGTTCCAAATGGAACATAACAAAGCTCCAGGCCCTGATGGTTTTTTTTTTTTTGAGAAAAAGGGCTTTCGGCCCCGGCTTCATTTTGTATTACCAAAATGAAACCACAGCATTCAGACATCTTGTTACAAGCACGCGGGGGGGATAATCAGCAACACACGCTGCCCCAGCAAGATAGAAGTTCTAGCCTCCACAGAAAAGTGCCATAGAACAACTACCAGAGATAGAGACTAAGCTCCAGCAAAAATAAAAGAACTAACATCTCGAAGGGAGAGGGAGAAAACTGCAAAAGCGCTCGCCCAGATCTCATGCATTGCCGCAATCGAACAGCAACTCCGAGCACTTCAGGAGTCCTAGCCAGGGTCTGGCCACATCAGGAGGGGGGGTGCACGCGCTTCCTGCTCCATCTTTCTCACCAAGTGCATCCCTCTTTCTTTTGCAACGCCTGAGCATCAGACCATCCAGCTGCTTAGAATAGCAGCAGTTTTCCTCCGCAACACCTGCATCCCAAGCCAGGGAACATGTTTGAAACAAATGTCATTGCGATGATTCCACAGAGCCCAAAGGGCAGCAGAATGTAACATGCAGTCCGCTGAGAGATTCTTGTGTTTAAACCACCAAGCTAGCATGTTCTCAATGGACATACCAACTTGTTTTTTAGATATATCAAAAATCCCTCTCCATAGCTCGATCGCAACAACGCAGCCGAAAAATAGATGTTCAATAGATTCAGATTCTCCACAAAAAAGGCAGGTAGCGTCATCTACATGTTGTCTTTTTTGCAGATTGTCTCTCGTTAAAAGTTTGTTTTTGGCCACGAGCCAGAGAAAGATCTGGATTCTAAGGGGAATGTTAATTTTCCAAATAATTGTAAGGTTGCCCGGATCAATCCCCCTAAAGTTGATAAAGTTGTAAAAAGATTTGACAGTAAAGACACCTTTGGCTTCAAAATTCCAGCGAACGGTGTCTTCAACGCCATTTAATTTTACATTAGCTACGCGGCTGAACAAATCGTCCCACTCTGCTAGTAGCTTATGGGTGAAACACCTTCTAAAAGTAATTTTTAGATTGGTGCCATCCCAGACCTCACTAACAGAAACATTGTGGTCGTTGGCAATAGAGTATAGCTCCCAATACTGAGTAGCTAGGGTAGTATGACCCAGCCAGTACTGGTCTTCCCAAAATCTAATACTCTTGCCATTCCCCACTATCCAGGAATATCCTACATTGGCAGCTTTAGCAGCCCGTAGTATCCCTTTCCAAAATGGGGAGGCACCATTTTCAGGGCAAGTAAAAATATTGGGGCTGTGAGTCTTATACTTGGCATCAATAATTTGTTTCCAAATTTTGCCCTCATCCAGGAAATATCTCCTGATCCAAGAGGCTAAAAGACATAAATTCATATCAGCAATATTAGGAATGCCCAGACCCCCATGCTGCTTTTGTAAGGTTACATTACCCCAGGCAGCAAGATGATATTTAAAATGACCCTCATAGTCATCCCAAAAGCAGTGAGCTAGTTGAGAATTTATTAGATTGATGGCCCATTTTGGGAATTTAATAATCCCCATAAGATAACTAGGAATAGTGGATAGGCAAGTTTTCACTAACGTGAGTCTTTTGCCCGAAGACAGAAGTCTCCCCCTCCATCCAGCCCCTCTCTTGATAATCTTATCAACAGTAGGTTGAAGCTCACTTTTTCTTAAGCTTTCTGTGATGAAGAGGAGCACCTAAATATTTAATAGGGAACTCACTCAATTTGCAACCAAGTATTTGTGCAAAGATATTGGCATCATCCTCATTAATATTAATGGGAACCAGGTCACATTTATGAAAATTAATCCGCATGCCAGATAGATGTTCAAAGCAGGAAAGTAGCCACTTAAGGTTTCTCGCATGGGATTTATTATTGCTGAGGAAAAGTAAGGTGTCATCCGCATATTGCATATTAATGATGCTAGCAGGATTGGAACTAGGGAAGAGGCCTTCCAGGATATTGTTTCTGGAGGCTTTAATAAGAATTTTTGTAAAAACATCAGCTACTAGGTTGAAAAGCAAAGGGGAATAGGGGTCCCCTTGCCTCACTCCTTTGCTCGCAATAAAAAAATCACTATTCTTATTATTGATAGTGACCCCAACAGAACCTTTGTATAAGAGAGATTTAACTTTCCTCATCCAGTTAGTACTAAAACCTCTCTTATACATCATGTCTATCAGGAACTCTCTGTTAATCATGTCGTAAGCTTTTTCGTAGTCTAGTTTAAACACAAAACCAGTCTGCTTGCTGGAGTGAACAGAATGAATAATTTCATGGGCTGCAATAATGCTCTCAGCTATATACCTGCCTTTTATAAAGGCTGTCTGATTCACAGAAATTAAATCTTTGCAGATGGGGCCAAATTTATTCGTGGCACACTTGGCAAAGATCTTGAAACTACAATTAATCATAGCAAGAGGCCTAAATTTTTCCATCTTAGTGGCATCAGCCTCTTTAGGTACTAGAGTAAGTAAAGAGAAATTGAGTCTATATAGGTCTAGCTCACCTTTCTCCCAATCATCAAATAAAGCAAATAGATCACCTTTAACAAGGTCCCAAAATTGTTGATAAAATAAAAAAGGAAAGCCATCTGGCCCAGGAGCTCCTTCAGCATATGAGCCAAAGACAGCATCCTTTATCTCCTTTTCTGAGAAGGGGGTATCCAAAATGCAATTATGTGCATCAGTCACCCTCTCTCCATCTTCCCAAAAATCATTTTTCAGGTTGATGTTGATTTTATCTTGGTAGCCAAAAAGAGTTTTGTAGAAGTTCACAGCAATATTCATAATATCTTCAGGATCAGTTACAATACCTTCATTACCTTCCAACGCCATGATCTGCTTCCTCGTCCTTTTCTGATTAGATACAGCTTTGAAGTATCCAGCATTCAAGTCCCCTTCCAGAATGTCTCTCTCCCTGGACCTCTGTCTGGCCTTAATTTCTTCCTTTCTCCAGATATCTTCCAGGTCCCCTGCAATTTTTTTCATTCTCCTGTTAGTATTAGGGGAAGGAGGGTTGGATTTAGAAAAAATATCTAGACAATTGTATTCAGCCACCAAGGTTTGCTTGTTCCTGTTTTGCTCAGCCTCATAATTGGCCATCCAACCTTTAATGGCTTTCCTAGAGTTTCTAATCTTGAACTGCCAGACATCTATGGCCTTATTATAAGGGCATTTGGCAGTCCAAGCTTTATTCACAACATCTCTAAAACCATCTACTTCCAAGCACCACTTCTCAAATCTGAATGGCTTGTCTCTGGGGATATGTAGAGCACATGTATCAATAATCAGAGGAGTATGATCACTACCCAACCTAGGTAGTGCTTTGAGGTTCACACCAGGGAAAGCAAAAGCCCAGTCAGTGGTCATGAAAACTCTATCTAAGGTAGCCAGCACTAAATTGTCCTGGTTATTACCCCAAGTGAATTTCCTCCCATTGATCTTAAGCTCTAGCAGGCCAAAACTATTGATCCAGTCGTTAAACAGATCAGCCCAGTGTTGATTAATAACACCAGTATTTTTATCACTGGATTCTCTAATTAAATTGAAGTCACCTCCAACTAGGGTTGGCCCTGACCAGATAGAAAATAAGGAGTGAAGTTCATTTATGAAATTCATCTTGAACTGCTCATAAGCAGTGCCATATACTGCGACCAGCCTCCAAATGGAGTTATCTTGTTTGTTTTTGACCAAACAAGAGATGCTGAAGTTGAGTAAATCACACTGAATCATTTCAAACATATCCACCTTGCACCCAACTAAGATCCCTCCCGCAGTGTTATTTGCAGGGAGCCATTTCCATTGAAAAGTAGACCTAGGGTCAAAGGCTTCAATCTGAAGAAGAGTAAATTCTTCTTTCTTTGTCTCAGAAATGCAAACAAAATCAAGGCTATTGGCTCTAATGAGCTCTTTGAGTTTGTCAATTTTAATGGGTCCATTCAACCCTCTGATGTTCCAAAAACAACCTATCATTTAACTATAAAATCAATTTTTCTTCTCCCCCTACAGGAGCCAGATTTTCTTTTGACTTCAACCCGGGGGGAGTCTGAAGTAGAGGACACATTCATATGTGCCCCTTCCTCTGACCCAGAATTACTCCCTAGATTATCATCAGAAAAACCAAACTCCTCTCCAGTAATATCTATACTAGCAGGGAGAAAAACTTCAGGATTGTCAGAGTTGAATTTAGCAAGTCTATCTAACTCAATCTGCTTAATAGTGCAGATGTTCTCCTTAATATTATCACTGCTATCACCCAGGTTAATACCTGAGCACTCTGCAGTTTTAATAAGAAAATCATCATCTAAGCAAGCAAAAGAGTTATGAGTACCTTTTTTCACAGTAGGTTTTTCCAGGTTTTTGATTTGTTTCAATTCCTGAGCCTTTTAAAGGGCAGGCCTATCATCCCTCTTGTTTCTGGTGCTAATTCTGGAGGCCACCACAGGGCCCCACTTTTGCAGAGTATTGGTGTGCTTAGGATTAGCAGCAGCATCTTCAAACTTGCCAAAGAGGGCGGACCCTATGCTGTCATTGAGCCTTTTCTTCACTACCTCAAGGTAGCTTTTGGTCATAGGAGCACCCAGACAGATGGAAGGGCCTGCATTTACTTCATTAGTTCTAGGAGCAGGGGTGGAGCACTTTTGCATGTTCTTGGTACCACCAGATCCAGACCCAGTGTTCTGCTGCTTGTTTTTACCAGTGTTACTGTTGGTATTGTTGTTCCCAGTATCCATATCTTCTCCAAGTAAATCATCACCACTGGAATCAAACTCATCTTCAGTGTGCTTGTTCTGAGAGGGGTTGTTATCATCAGGTCCTGGAGGAATATCTGACCCCTGACCACTATCAGCCTCAGATTCCACAGAAAATTGCAGCAGATAAAGCTCATGGTGTATTTCCACCATCCTGTCTCTAGGAATTTTGGCAGGGTCTATAACAGCCACCTGAATCCTTACCTTCTCATAGAAGCTCCTGAAGATGGTGTGCCAATCAACATTAACAAGAACTCCCAGTATAGTAGATATCTGAGATATGATGTGCCAAGAGATCCATTTTGGAGGTAGACCTTCTATCACTATCCAAGTCTCCTCTAAGATGTCATAAGCTGGCATTTCTCCATTCCAATCACTAAAAGAGATAGTAACTCCTTCTTTTTTCAGGTTGATGGAAGGGTACTCCACCAGATCTTTTATCTTCTTATTAGGAGGGAACCTGACAATAAATTTTTTCTCATCATACTTTCTAATCTGCCAGGGCCAGTTGGTTTTCCACATATCTGAGAAACACAACCCCGGCTCCTTCTCAGAGATCTCCCCTTTTTCTATTAACACCAAACCAACATTTCCGAAGTTGAGCCACTCACAATCTTCCTTGTCACCAGTTTCAATATGGAAAAAGCCCAAGCCATTGTTGGCACTTCCCCAATACATGGCAGCAGGGTATGGCTTGTACCAAGTGGGGCAGGAGTCCATGTGATGGCCAGGAGTCTGAAATGAGACAGACTTTGGGAATCGGACACATACCCACAAAGTGTCCTGGGAGCCCACAGTTGTAACAGATCGCCCCGATGAACTTAGGGTCCACATTGAAGGAGGAATCGTCGCTATTGGCAGTAGCAACTGTCTGCTTACTCTTCTGGCTCTTCTTCTTCTTCTTACTTTGCTAGAATCCGACTGACTGACCTGTGCACTTCCTCCAGCAGATGAACCACTCCCCCCAAACTGAACATGCTGCATCTGAGGGCCAAATTGTTGAGGAAAAACCTGCGGAGGAGGCAAATATTGAAAGGGGAACTGCTGCTGGTTTGCCGACTGTGGCATCTGCTGCGCTTGTGGGTTCCAACCCCCCTGGTATCCATACAACTGTCCCCCTGGCATCATAGCTTGGGCTGAGCCTACTGGAAACAAGGGAGGCTTGGCGTAGATCGACATCTGCGGCGGCGGGGCAGCTTGGGGCGCTGGCGGCACCATCGGCGGGGGAGCGGCCCCCTCCTGCCCAGACGGCATGGGAGTAGGACGGCGACCATTTCGGCCCCTCCCCGAGCCATATCTTCCTCCCCGATTGTTGCCATCACGTCCACCCCCGGCCATCTTGACAATTGAGGCGAAAGGGATCTTGAATCGGCAGCAGAGAAGTCTCCTGAGATGAATTTATCTCTCCGGACCCAGACCAAATTGGATCTGCTCTGAACTGGACGAACCCTAGGGTGCCCCTGTCTTGGACCCTGATGCAGATCAGGGGGGAGGCGCCTTTTGAGGAGGCACAACCACTTTCCTCGCAAAAGTAATAGGGTCGGGGTAGGCGGGGTCCGCCGCGAGCTCGCTGACCTGCAGGGCCCTCCTGGCAGTCACCCTTCGGCACACGCCCCGCCTCTCCGGTGAACTGAATGGCATCGGTGGCGGCGAAGCTCGGCTGCTCCGGTCTCCAGGGTTGCTACTGCTCGCCAGTACAGAGCCTGGGGGCGTTTCAGCACGAGCTCCATCTGGGCTCAGTCTCGGATCGACGGCGACGGCCAGGAAGAGATGCCTTGCGGCGGCGATCTGGGAATCACTCCGAGCATGCCCTCCCACCTCAGTGCTCTGCGAGGATATTCGGATTTTGCCTCTGCCCTTGCCCACTTCATGAATTCCTCCGACTGAGAGTGCGGGAATGGAGGCATCCTCTGTCTCTCCGCCAGCGTGGCCTCGTCGAAGATCCTCTTCGCTAGCAATCTCTGTTCCTCTTCTGCTCACAGCCGACATGATTCGGCATAACTGCTCGCCGCAGCGCGCGTGACTGGATCTCGCACCGCCGCCACCGCCTGATCTGCCGCCTTCCACTCCTGAACCCGCCAGATCCACGACGCGGATCCTTATCGCCCGTTCCGTCCAATCCCGACTCCCCAACGCCATGGTTGCAGCCTGCGGGATTGGTGAGATCAGTCTCGCCATCTCTGTGAACGCCTCCTGTACTTGGGGGGGGGGTAAGCGGGTGGGGGAAGTGGAAGGGGAAGGAGGAGAGCGTCTCCTGCCGCCCGGCGCAGGCCCTGCGACGTCGGGGAGGCATGGCGGGAGGGCAGCGCAGCGAGATCTGTGGGGGGAGCAATGGCGTGCGGGCGTGGAGTCGCCGTGGTTGGGAGCGGGGAGTGGGGAGCGGGGAGCTGCTGGCTTATTAATATCACACCCGGCCCTGATGGTTTCCCCGCAGAATTCTATCAGAATTTCTGGGATATCATCAAGTCTGACCTTTTAGGGTTGTTCAATTGTTTTCATGCCGACCGACTTGACCTATTCAGACTTAATTTTGGCGAGATTGTCTTGTTGCCGAAGATTAAGGAGGCCGAACGGATTCAACAGTTCAGACCCATATGCCCTTAATGTCAGCTTCAAGATTTTCACCAAAGTGGCGACGAATAGATTAAACTCAGTAGCTGGCCATGTTGTCCGGGCCATCTCAAACAGCTTTCATGCAAGGAAGGAACATACTCGATGGCGTAGTAATCCTGCATGAGACCGTCCATGAGATGCAAAAAAACATGAGTGGAGTAGTATTCAAAATAGACATCGAAAAAGCCTATGACAAGGGCAAATGGTCTTTCCTACTACAGGCCCTAAGGATGAAAGGCTTCTCCAACAAATGGAGCAAGTGGATCCAAAATTTTTGTAACTGGCGGTAGTGTGGCCATCAAAGTCAATGACACTAGTAGAAAAGGGGGCAAAGGTCCAGGCCGGGTCATCCCATTAGTCCCCGGTTCAGTCACGAACCGGGATTAATGTGAGCATTGGTTCCGGTTCGTGCGGCTAAGGCATTAGTCCCGGTTCACCTGACCCCCTTTAGTTCCCGGTTTGAGGCACGAACCGAGACTAAACGGGTGCTGCCCTTTAGTCCCGGTTTGTGTCTCACCACTAAGATTAGACCTTTAGTCCGGTTTGAGACAAACCGGGACTAAGGGTGCGATGCCCTTTAGTCCCGGTTTGTGTCTCAAACGACTGCCATTTTTTATATTACTACATCTACTAGTTAGGAAAATTTAAAAACTTAAATTTGGACATGTTTTGCAAAAATGTAGGGAAAATGTAAAACGGCTATAACTTTTGCATATGATGTCGGAAAAAAAAAATGTATAAATATATCAAAATGTTCAGAACGAAAATCCGCTTCGATTTTGACGGCCTACGGCCTTTTTGCAAATATTTAGAAACCTCAAATTCTAAAAGGAAAAAAAAGTTATGCTCAAATTCAGTTTTTTTTAATTTTTGTTAAATCTGGTCAAACTACTTATTCAAGAAGTATTAGTGTTACTAAATAATTATTGAAGAATATTAGTGTTACTAAATAATATTTCAGTTTTTTTGAATTTTGGTCAAATATGGTCAAATTATGGTCAAACTATGGTCAAACAATGGTCAACCTTGATCTCCTTCGTAGCATCGTTGTCATCTCGTCAATCTTATGCTTCTACGACTTTCGCTACCCGCTTAGTGATAAAGTAAAGCATTAACCAAAGGTGATTGCATTGCATACAATAAAGGCGACAACCATATGGCTCCTGCCAGTTGGCCGATAACTCGGTTACAAAACATGATCATCTCATACAAATCTCATACAATAAAATTTACTATCATGCCTTGACCATATCACATCACAACATGCCCTGCAAAAACAAGTTAGACGTCCTCTACTTTGTTTGTTGCAAGTTTTACGTGGCTGCTACGGGCTTAAGCAAGAACCAATCTTACCTACGCATCAAAACCACAACGATAGTTTGTCAAGTTGGTGCTGTTTTAACCTTCGCAAGGACCGGGCATAGCCACACTCGGTTCAACTAAAGTTGGAGAAACTGACACCCGCCAGCCACCTGTGTGCAAAGCACGGCGGTAGAACCAGTCTCGCGTAAGCGTACGCGTAATGTCGGTCCGGGCCGCTTCATCCAGCAATATCGCCGAACCAAAGTATGACATGCTGGTAAGCAGTATGACTTATATCGCCCACAACTCACTTGTGTTCTACTCGTGCATATAACATCAACACATAAAACCTAGGCTCTGATACCACTATTGGGGAACGTAGTAATTTCACAAAAATTCCTACGCACACGCAAGATCATGGTGATGCATAGCAACGAGAGGGGACAGTGTTGTCTACGTACCCTCGTAGACCGAAGCGGAAGCGTTGACGCAAGATAGAGGAAGTAGTCGTACATCTTCCCGATCCGACCGATCCAAGCACCGTTACTCCGGCACCTCCGAGTTCTTGGCACACGTTCAGCTCGATGACGATCCCCGGGCTCCGATCCAGCAAAGCGTCAAGGAGGAGTTCCGTCAGCACGACGGTGTGGTGACGATCTTGACGTTCTACCATCGCAGGGCGTCGCCTAAGCACCGCTACAATATGACCGAGGTGGAATATGGTGGAGGGGGCACCGCACACGGCTAAGGAACGATCACGAAGATCAACTTGTGTGTCTAGAGGTGCCCCCTGCCCCCGTATATAAAGGAGCAAGGGAGAAGGCCGGCCGGCCCTTGGGGCGCGCCAGGAGGAGGAATCCTCCTCCTAGTAGGAGTAGGACTCCCTCTTTCCTACTCCAACTAGGAGGGGGAAAGGAAGGGGGAGAGGGAGAAGGAAAGGGGGGCGCCGCCCCCCCTCTCCTAGTCCAATTCATACCAGAGGGGGAGGGGGCGCGCGGCCCACCCTGGCCGCCCCTCTCTCTCTCCACTAAGGCCCATAAGGCCCATTACTACTCCCGGGGGGGGTTCTGATAACCCTCCGGCGGACCCTACGGTTTGAGAACAATGTAGACATGACCGAGACACATCTTCGGTCAATAATCAATAGCGGAACCTGGATGCTCATATTGACTCCTACATAATCTACGAAGATCTTTATCGGTCAGACCGCATAACAACATACGTTGTTCCCTTTGTCATCGGTATGTTACTTGCCCGAGATTCGATCGTCGGTATCTCAATACCTAGTTCAATCTCGTTACCGGCAAGTCTCTTTACTCGTTCTGTAATACATCATCTCACAACTAACTCATTAGTTGCAATGCTTGCAAGGCTTATGTGATGTGCATTACCGAGAGGGCCCAGAGATACCTCTCCGACAATCGGAGTGACAAATCCTAATCTCGAAATACGCCAACCCAACATGTCCCTTTGGAGACACCTGTAGAGCACCTTTCTAATCACCCAGTTACGTTGTGACGTTTGGTAGCACACAAAGTGTTCCTCCGGCAAACGGGAGTTGCATAATCTCATAGTCATAGGAACATGTATAAGTCATGAAGAAAGCAATAGCAACATACTAAACGATCGGGTGCTAAGCTAATGGAGTGGGTCATGTCAATCAGAACATTCACCTAATGATGTGATCCCGTTAATCAAATAACAACTCTTTGTCCATGGTTAGGAAACATAACCATCTTTGATTAACGAGCTAGTCAAGTAGAGGCATACTAGTGACACTCTGTTTGTCTATGTATTCACACATGTATCATGTTTCCGGTTAATACAATTCTAGCATGAATAATAAACATTTATCATGAAATAAGGAAATAAATTATAACTTTATTATTATTGCCTCTAGGGCATATTTCCTTCAGTCTCCCACTTGCACTAGAGTCAATAATCTAGTTCACATTGCCATGTGATTTAACATCAATAGTTCACATCACCATGTGATTAACACCTATAGTTCACATCATCATGTGACCAACACCCAAAGGGTTTACTAGAGTCAATAATCTAGTTCACATCTCTATGTGATTAACACCCAAAGAGTACTAAGGTGTGATCATGTTTTGCTTGTGAGATAATTTTAGTCAACGGGTCTGTCATATTCAGATCCGTAAGTATTTTGCAAATATCTATGTCAACAATGCTCTGCACGAAGCTACTTTAGCTAATTGCTCCCACTTTCAATATGTATCCAGATGAAGACTTAGAGTCATCCGGATCAGTGCCAAAACTTGTATCGACGTAACCCTTTTACGACGAACATTTGTCACCTCCATAATCGAGAAACATATCCTTATTCCACTAAGGATAATTTTGACCGCTGTCCAGTGATCTACTTCCTAGATCACTATTGTACTCCCTTGCTTAACACAGTGTAGGGTATACAATAGATCTGGTACACAGCATGGCATACTTTATAGAATCTATGGCTGAGGCATAGGGAATGACTTTCATTCTCTTTCTATCTTCTGCCGTGGTCAGACATTGAGTCTTACTCAACTTCACACCTTGTAACACAGGTAAGAATCCTTTCTTAGCCTGATCCATTTTGAACTTTTTCAAAACTTTGTCAAGGTATGTGCTTTGTGAAAGTACAATTAAGCATCTTGATCTATCTCTATAGATCTTAATGCCCAATATGTAAGCAGCTTCACCGAGGTCTTTTATTGAAAAACTCTTATTCAAGTATCCCTTTATGCTATCCAGAAATTCTATATCATTTTCGATTAGTAATATGTAATCCACATATAATATCAGAAATGCTACAGAACTCCCACTCACTTTCTTGTAAATATAGGCTTCTCCAAAAGTCTGTACAAACCCAAATGCTTTGATCACACTATCAAAGCGTTTATTCCAACTCCGAGCGGCTTACACCAGTCCATAAATGGATCTCTGGAGCTTGCACACTTTGTTAGCTCCCTTTGGATCGGCAAAACCTTCTGGTTGCATCATATACAACTCTTCTTCCGGAAATCCATTCAGGAATGCAGTTTTGACATCCATCTGCCAAATTTCATAATCATAAAATGCGGCAATTGCTAACATGATTCGGACATACTTAAGCATCGCTACGGGTGAGAAGGTCTCATCGTAGTCAATCCCTTGAACTTGTCGAAAACCTTTTGCGACAAGTCGAGCTTTGTAGACAGTAATATTACCGTCAGCGTCTGTCTTCTTCTTGAAGATCCATTTATTCTCAATTGCTTGCCGATCATCGGGAAAATCAACCAAAGTCCACACTTTGTTCTCATACATGGATCCCATCTTAGATTTCATGGCTTCAAGCCATTTTGCGGAATCTAGGCTCATCATCGCTTCCTCATAGTTCGTAGGATCGTCATGGTCAAATAACATGACCTCCAGAACAGGATTACCGTACCACTCTAGTGCGGATCTCACTCTGGTTTACCTACGAGATTCGGTAGTAACTTGATCTGAAGTTACATGATCATCATCATTAGCTTCCTCACTAATTGGTGTAGGTGTCACAGGAACAGATTTTTGTGATGAACTACTTTCCAATAAGGGAGCAGCTGGTACAGTTATCTTATCAAGTTCTACTTTCCTCCCACTCACTTCTTTCAAGAGAAACTCCTTCTCTAGAAAGGATCCATTCTTAGCAACGAATATCTTGCCTTTGGATCTGTGATAGAAGGTGTACCCAACAGTAACCTTTTTTTTGGGTATCCTATGAAGACACATTTCTCCGATTTGGGTTTGAGCTTATCAGGATGAAACTTTTTCACATAAGCATCGCAACCCCAAACTTCAAGAAACGACAACTTTGGTTTCTTGCCAAACCATAGTTCATAAGGCGTCGTCTCAATGGATTTTGATGGTGCCCTATTTAACATGAATGCAACTGTCTCTAATGCATGACCCCAAAACGATAGTGGTAAATCGATAAGAAACATCATAGATTGCACTATATCCAATAAAGTACGGTTATGAGGTTCGTACACACCATTATGCTGTGGTGTTCCAGGTGGCGTGAGTAGTGAAACTATTTCACATTGTTTTAACTGAAGACCAAACTCGTAACTCAAATACTCTTCTCCACGATCAGATCGTAGAAACTTTATTTTCTTGTTACGATGATTTTCCACTTCACTCTGAAATTCTTTGAACTTTTCAAATGTTTCAGACTTATGTTTCATCAAGTAGATATACCCATATCTGCTCAAATCATATGTGAAGGTCAGAAAATAACGATACTTGCCGTGAGCCTGAACACTCATCGGACCGCATACATCAGTATGTATTATTTCCAATAAGTCAGTTGCTCGCTCCATTGTTCCGGAGAACGGAGTCTTAGTCATCTTGCCCATAAGGCATGGTTCGCAAGCATCAAGTGATTCCAAAAGCCCATCAACATGGAGTTTCTTCATGCGCTTTACATCGATATGACCTAAACGGCAGTGCCACAAATAAGTTGCACTATCATTATTAACTTTGCATCTTTTGGTTTCAATATTATGAATATGTGTATTACTATGATCGAGATCCAATGAACCATTTTCATTGGGTGTGTAACCATATAAGGTTTTATTCATGTAAACAGAACAACAATTTATTCTCTTATTTAAATGAATAACCGTATTGCAATAAACATGATCAAATCATATTCATGCTCAACACCAAATAACACTTATTTAGGTTCCACACTAATCCCGAAAGTATAGGGAGTGTGCGATGACGATCATATCAATCTTGGAACCACTTCCAACTCTCATCGTCACTTCACCCTTAACTAGTCTCTGTTCATTCTGCAACTCCCGTTTCGAGTTACTAATCTTAGCAACTGAACTAGTACCAAATATTGAGGGGTTGCTATGAACACTAGTAAAGTACACATCAATAACATGTATATCAAATATACCTTTGTTTACTTTGCCATCCTTTCTTATCCACCAAATACTTGGGGTAGTTCTGCTTCCAGTGACCAAACCCTTTGCAGTAGAAGCACTTAGTCTCAGGCTTAGGACCAGACTTGGGTTTCTTCACTTGAGCAGCAACTTGCTTACCGTTCTTCTTGAAGTTCCCCTTCTTTCTTTTGCCATTTTCTTGAAACTAGTGGTCTTGTCTACCATCAACATTTGATGTTTTTCTTGATTTCTACCTTCGTCGATTTTAGCATCACGAAGAGCTTGGGAATCGTTTCCGTTATCCCTTGCATATTATAGTTCATCACGAAGTTCTACTAACTTGGTGATGGTGACTAGAGAATTCTGTCAATCACTATTTTATCTGGAAGATTAACTCCCACTTGATTCAAGCGATTGTAGTACCCAGAAAATCTGAGCACATGCTCACTAGTTGAGCGATTCTCCTCCATCTTTTAGCTATAGAACTTGTTGGAGACTTCATATCTCTCAACTCGGGTATTTGCTTGAAATATTAACTTCAACTCCTGGAACATCTCATATGGTCCATGACGTTCAAAAACGTCTTTGAAGTCCCGATTCTAAGCCGTTAAGCATGGTGCACTAAACTATCAAGTAGTCATCATATTGAGCAAGCCAAACGTTCATAACGTCTGCATCTGCTCCTGCAATAGGTCTATCACCTAGCGGTGTATCAAGGACATAATTCTTCTGTGCAGCAATGAGGATAAACCTCAGATCACGGATCTAATCCGCATCATTGCTACTAACATTTTTCAACATGGTTTTCTCTAGGAACATATCAAAATAAACATATGAAAGCAACAACACGAGCTATTGATCTACAACATAATTTGCAAAATACTACCAGGACTAAGTTCATGATAAATTTAAGTTCAATTAATTATATTACTTAAGAACTCCCACTTAGAAAGACATCCCTCTAATCCTCTAAGTGATCACGTGATCCAAATCAACTAAACCATAACCGATCATCACGTGAAATGGAGTAGTTTTCAATGGTGAACATCACTATGTTGATCATATCTACTATATGATTCACGCTCGACCTTTCGGTCTCAGTGTTCCGAGGCCATATCTGCATATGCTAGGCTCGTCAAGTTTAACCTGAGTATTCTGCGTGTGCAAAACTGGCTTGCACCCGTTGTAGATGGACGTAGAGCTTATCACACCCGATCATCACATGGTGTCTGGGCACGACGAACTTTGGCAACGGTGCATACTCAGGGAGAACACTTTTATCTTGAAATTTAGTGAGAGATCATCTTATAATGCTACCGTCAATCAAAGCAATATAAGATGCATAAAAGATAAACATCACATGCAATCAATATAAGTGATATGATATGGCCATCATCATCTTGTGCTTGTGATCTCCATCTCTGAAGCACCGCCATGATCACCATCGTCACCGGCGCGACACCTTGATCTCCATCGTAGCATCGTTGTCGTCTCGCCAATCTTATGCTTCTACGACTATCGCTACCGCTTAGTGATAAAGTAGAGCATTACAGGGCGATTGCATTGCATACAATAAAGCGACAACCATATGGCTCCTGCCAGTTGCCGATAACTTGGTTACAAAACATGATCATCTCATACAATAAAATTTAGCATCATGTCTTGACCATATCACATCACAACATGCCCTGCAAAAACAAGTTAGACGTCCTCTACTTTGTTGTTGCAAGTTTTACGTGGCTGCTACGGGCTTAGCAAGATCCGTTCTTACCTATGCATCAAAACCACAATGATAGTTCGTCAAGTTAGTGTTGTTTTAACCTTCGCAAGGACCGGGCGTAGCCACACTCCTTTTCCTAGTTGGATTAGGACTTGGGGGGAAGGAGGAGAGAGGGGAAAGGAAAAAGGGGGGGCGCCGCCCCCCCCCCTCCTTGTCCAATTCGGACATGGGGGGGGCGGGCGGCTGCCCCTTGGCCGCCTCTCCTCCTCCTCCACTTGGGCCCATAAGGCCCAATAGCCTCCGGGGGGTTCCGGTAACCCCTCCGGTACTCTGGTAAAATCACTATTTCACCCGGAAAACTTCCGATATCCAAACATATGCTTCCAATATATCAATCTTCATGTCTCGACCATTTCGAGACTCCTCGTCATGTCCATGATCACATCCGGGACTCCGAACAACCTTCGGTACATCAAAACATATAAACTCATAATATAAATGTCATCGTAACGTTAAGCGTGCGGACCCTACGGGTTCGAGAACTATGTAGACATGACCGAGACACGTCTCCAGTCAATAACCAATAGCGGACCTGGATGCTCATATTAGCTCCTACATATTCTACGAAGATCTTTATCGGTCAGACTGCATTACAACATGCGTTGTTCCCTTTGTCATCGGTATGTTACTTCCCGAGATTCGATCGTCGGTATCTCAATACCTAGTTCAGTCTCATTACCGGCAAGTCTCTTTACTCGTTTCGTAATACATCATCCCGCAACTAACTCATTAGTTACAATGCTTGCAAGGGTTATAGTGATGTGCATTACCGAGTGGGCCCAGAGATACCTCTCCGACAATCGGAGTGACAAATCCTAATCTCGAAATACGCCAACCCAACAAGTACCTTCGGAGACACCTGTAGAGCACCTTTATAATCACCCAGTTGCATTGTGACGTTTGGTAGCACACAAAGTGTTCCTCCGGTAAACGGGAGTTGCATAATCTCATAGTCATAGGAACATGTATAAGTCATGAAGAAAGCAATAGCAACATACTAAACGATCAAGTGCTAAGCTAACGGAATGGGTCAAGTCAATCACATCATTCTCCTAATGATGTGATCCCGTTAATCAAATGACAACTCATGTCTATGGTTAGGAAACATAACCATCTTTAATTAACGAGCTAGTCAAGTAGAGGCATACTATTGACACTCTGTTTGTCTATGTATTCACACATGTATTATGTTTCTGGTTAATACAATTCTGGCATGAATAATAAACATTTATCATGATATAAGGAAATAAATAATAACTTTATTATTATTGCCTCTAGGGCATATTTCCTTCCACTACGGCCCGAAGGGGCGACGCAGCGGCAGCGCGCTGTGTGGTGCAACCACGGGAACAGCCTCAGGGCGGCGGCGGGGACCACGTGTTGTGGCGCTACGACCTGAAGGGGCGATGCCGCGGCGGCGCGGATCGGTGCAGCCACAGGGAGAACCCCGGGGCGGCGGCGTTGCGGCCGATGGGGCGACGCAGCGGCAGCCCGTTGCTCGATCGGTGCAGAGGCGCGCTGATCTCGGGGACAAGGCGGTGACGGCCGGCGTAGGTTGACGAGCGGACAATGGCCGTGAGGAGCCGCCTATCGCGCGAGGCCACCGGGTCGGGGCGACGGGCGGGCAGACGCACAGACGATGGCCATTAGGGGGCGCCTGCCGTGCGAGGCCGCCGGGTCAGTGAAGAGGCCAGCCGGTCGCGCTGGTGTCGGAGTAGAGGCGCACGGGGGTCGACGGCGGCGGCGGGCGACGCAAACCGATCAAGCATAGATCGGAAAACCAAAAAAGAAAAACGCCAATCAAAACGACCGACGAGAGAGCGAAAAAAACCCCGGAGCAAGGGCTCGAGAAAAAGACTCTCTAGGGCAGCCGGTCAACACAACAGGCGGACGAACCCTAGGTACGGGCGGCGCGGCCCCCGGCGGCGGTCATGGAGGCCGACCACCCCAAGGGCGGCGCGTGGGTGCGGATGCGGCGATGGCTAGGGTTTAGAACCCGGAAACTGATACCATGTTAGAAGGGATAGAGAGAGATTGGTGGAATTGTTGTTGTTGTATTACTTGAGCCTCGTGGACATATATATAGAAGTACATGATCAACTTGGAGTACAAGGCAAGCCAGAATTTTTTCTGGTCTAACCTATATTTCCAATCTAATCAATATACTCAACAGGGGGAGGTTGGGGATGGCGGGCACGTGGCCATGGCCATGGGATGGCCGCACTGTAGCGGGAGGTAGAAGGGGATGTGGAGGTGGGTCAGGCCTCTACTGCAGAAGTAGGCCTTAAGTGCACAGTATACTATTCTCTTTTCTTTATCTTTTAATTTTCGATTTTATTCTTTTCCTTATATTTTGTATCATTTTGAGCTACTAAACAAATTTGGTTTAGTATGAAAATTGGCACATAAATACTAGGGCATATTTAGCACTAGCACGCAAAGTTTTGATTACTCTAAATAGTTTAAGTATTTATTTAAATTGAAATGATCCAATTAAATGTCACTGATCCAATTTTAAATAGGTTATGGGCATTTTAAATATTTGAATAATGTTGTCTTATGCATGAAAATTTCTTAGAGATTATTTGCAATATTATGCACATTTTTGTTTTTATGTTTGAAGAAATAATATTTTGACTTCATTTTAAATTTGAATTTGAACCGGTTTTGGATCAAAGTGAAGTTTAGAAAAATTTATTATGATGACATGACACCATTAGCATGAGATTACTGTAGCGTGACATCAGGGGTGTTACGGTAGGGTCTGGAAATACGGGAAGTCCAATAGGCTGAGTGGACACCAGATGGAGTGGTGCAGTCCTCCTAGGAAGTGGTCTATCTTGCGCTCTTCGGTGCTCACGTCATGTGCTGAATAGAGAGTGATCGGTTGTTGGACTTGTTGAGGTATTCAGTGACTGACCCGCCTCCTTGCTGTTGTGCAAGGAATTCTCGTTCTTGTCCCCGGATGGGATGTTGTATTTGCGAAACCTTTCTTTGAAGCCTTCCCAGCTTATGATTTCTTCGGCTGGCTACACTTCCTTGGTGTTGTTGTCCCACCAGATGGCAGCGGATCCTTCGAGGTAATGGGCAGCAAAGGGGGACTTTGCCTTGCTCGTCACAGCGGGAGATTTCTAACTTTTTCTCCATTGTCCTTAACCAGTCGTCTGCCTCGAGTGAGTCTGCTGCTTGTGAGAAGGTGGGTGGTTAGGCCCGCTGGAAGTGAGACAACTTAAATTGCTTGCCTAGAGTTGGTCTTTGGCCGACCCTCACTTCTATGCTCCTCGGGAAATCTGTGAAGTCTCAGTTCCTTTTATCTTCGAACGTCCCATGATTTGTTCTATCGTTGGGGGTTGGTGATACCTCCTTTTAATGATTCGGTAAAGAAACAGAAAAGTATCCTGCACCTATTTCTCCATATGTGACCTTGGTTTATCGAACCCACGAAAGGAATGTTTTCTTTTTTTCAAAAAGGGGGGACACTCCGGCCTCTGCATCAGAACGATGCATACGGCCACAAGAGGAATGTTTCCTTGAAGCGATGGTCTCTAGAAAGCTTTTGTTAAAGGATCAAGTCCAACTTTGGACCGGGTCAATCAAGCGAATGATGGCTCAAACACTATAATAAAAAGAGATATGGGTATGAGATCTTAATGCTTACAACCATCTATTTGTGTTGGGACCAGATATTTTCTTAATTTGTGCGCTGGAAGTCACCCATCGAGATGTGCTTGTTACGTACCGAAGTGGGGGTGTGTTCAAATAACATCTTGATCGGCACGAGTCCTGGATAAAGAATCAGTTGTCCTACCGCAGGCCCTATCCATCGCGCGAGGTATCCTTAATAATTAAGATAATAAAATCAGACGAGAGCTTTGGGTGTTATGACTAGACCTCTTGAATCCCCGAGGATTGGATTCGTGTTACCGTACTAAACTCTTCTGTCACTGGTGTTCAGACTAGCACTTCACGTTCTAGAGCATGGACAAACACCGGATTGCCAATGGTGTAGATGAAAATGTGCTAACTAGATTACTGACTCTACTGCAAGTGGGAGTCTATTGAAAATATGCCCTAGAGGCAATAATATTGTATTGTTATATTCCCATGTTTATAATTAAGAGTTTATATTTATCCTATAACTACTATGATCCTAGGATATGTGATTGACTGAAAAAATCACATGCATGTGTGAAATGATAAATGGTAAAAATTTGATTCCTAGTCTTGCCTCTAAGACTGGAACAAGTGTTGTTTGTGATCATGTTTTTCGAATCCTGAGACATCGTCAAGTGTAACGATGCTCTCAAAACAAGATTGACGATATGATGTTAGAAGAACGGTCATATTGAATTCACCCGAACTTGTTTCTTATACTTTGAGATGCTATCGTCACAATTCAATCGTTATAACACAAAGAGTTAACATGTGCTTTGGTTTCTTAGATGAAGAGAGTATCGTAGTCAATTCTTCCTATACGTGGGGTTGCTCAAACGTCATATGTAACACTGTAATCATAACGACAACTTATAGGTTCATCGGAAAGTTTGACAATGGACTAGATAACTCATGAGTGGGATTTGCTCCTCTGACGATGGAGGGATATTCTGTGGGTTCTCTCAGCGTGACGGCATTCATTGTCTGGCTAGACGCATGCGACTATGTCACGCAGATGCCGGAACATGTCAACAAGAAAGAAGAACAAAACTGGTAACGAGGAGACCGGTATAGTGAGCATCTGTATGACTCAAGATGATACCAATATATCACACCTCAGGTTGTGTAAAGTATCGCAAAGCAAAGTGGATGGCACATGATAACCAAAGGTTCACTCGAATGTCATTTGTGTACTCATAGGGATCTATATGGACGTCCACGTTCTGCTATCGGTCATTGAACGAAAGGGGTTTTTGTTCACGTCTATGTTTTATCGAACCTACATGGTCACAAGCTTAAACTAATCACAATCTGCTAAGTGTTAGTAGGCCATGAGTAATGAGGAAATATTTGTGAAATAGTAGTATTCAAGATAGTTTCGAGAGGAACTGAAAGTATTTCGAGGTCACCGGAAGGGTTTCGGGGTTTACCGGGTAATATCAATAAATACTATATAGGTGGAAAATATTTCCGATGATGTTAAATTAATAACAAAAAACTCTTATAATAGTTATGAGGTTTTTATATTTAATTAAATACCAACAGGCCTTGGAAGGCCAAGTGGTGGAAAGAATATTGGGCCACATAGGCCCAATAGGGGAGGCGCCCCACCTAGCTTCTTGGACAAGCCAAGTGGGAGGCTAAATTGGAGGAGAACTCCCCCTCCTTGGCCGGCCAAATGGGGAGGAAACCTTCCCCCTTTGAGGCGACCCCTCCCATCTCCTCCAATCTATATATACTTGAGGTTTTAGCAGTTTTGTATACACAAGTTTTGGAGCCTCCTCTAGTTCATTCTAGTTGATCCAATTAGAGCTAGATCTAGATTCTCTCTAATCCTCATAATTAGAAGCCTCGTATGGTCTAATCTCCTTCCTCTTATTCCCGAACGACGATTGGCTACGGACGGCGAAGCGCTGCCGGATCATGAAGATCATACGCTTGCAAATTGCAGAAAGGTCGTGCTTTCAGTCTTCTCGTTCGAGGGGTCGTTCGTGAACGGTTCGAAAACTTCAAGTACGATCTTACCGACTCATCTTCTTTTGCTGCAACTCTGAGTCGGTAACAATCTGATCCAGACCATTATTGCATCTGCATGGTGTTTCTGGTTGATCGTAGGGCGATTTTTTAATATTCTCTACTCCCTTCGTTCCTAAATATAAGTCTTTTTAGAGATTCCACTACGGACTATATACGGATGTATATAGACATACTTTAGATTATAGATTCGCTCAATTTGCTCCGTATGTAGTCCATAGTGAAATCTCTTAAAAAACTTATATTTAAGAAATGAGGGAGTACTACATTTTCCACTATTGGACTGTGTTCTGAATATAACATGGTGAATAGTCCGGACAACCATATTTCTCCTCCACATATGGGCTGAATTTGGGGTGTCCGGATGGTTGGATTTTGGGGAGCCCGTTGGACGCCCATTTGATGTTCGAACACATCAAACGTATGAGTAAGATATAAGCTTCAACCTTGAAGGCGGCCTTAATCACTTGTTTGATTCATTTATATACATCATAACTCGCAATAACGCACAGACATTCTACCAGTGAATGTGCAGGACGATGTCAGACTTGCATGTGATATAGGAATTTCAAAACTCATTCTAGAGTCGACGTCAGACTTTGAAACTCATTCTAGAGTCTGACGCTAAAGAGCTCAGCAGGAATTTGGAGTTTTTCCAATTGTCTTTCACTGGACGTGAAGCCAATGTAGGTGCACTGTTGTGTGCTAAGCAAGCTTCAGCTTGCAGAAGTAGATGTTTATTGATAAACTATGATCGTTTTTTTTTCTTTTTTTGGAGATTGAACTACTGTCAGTTAATGAATGAAAGCATCTTGAGTTGCAAAAAAAAATTTGTTAGAATAGTGGTGCTTCCATTTGTCATGAAGAATGTTTCTTTTGCACAAAAACATGTTCCATTGTGAAAAAATATATCTTACATAATAAATCATAATTAGTTTTTACAGATTAATCATTAGGAAAATTCACAATGTACCATTTTTTTTTCAAAACTGCCAGATATGTTTTCAAAGAGATCAGGCGTGATTCTTCGAAGGAAATCAAAGTTACGTAGTACTATGAGTTAAGAGATTGAGAAGCTACAAAAGGATAAAATTGACGGGACTAGTTACCAACAAATAAGGAACTCTAATCTGTCAAAAGCAGGGCTTCCTCCACAAGATCAAACGTTCAACACCCTTCTAATTGTACGGCCTTCGACTAGTCTGATAGGAGATGCCTAGCGGCTCCCATAGAAAAAGCAAAGAAGGTTCAGACAAGATAGAATAAAGGGAAACACTAACCTCCAGATGTCTGATTAGAGAGCATTCGTCAGACCGGCCGTGTGCCGTTGATCCATGTTGGATCTTTTTTTTTTTGAGCATCAGTATAGACACGAGCGCTCATATACACGCGCATACACTCACCCCTATGAACGTACACACGCACACCCTACCCCTATGAGCACCTCCGAGAGACTGAGCCGGCATATCATCTTGAAATTTACGAAGTCACCGTAGGCGCCTCGTCGTCGACGGGAACGTCTCCTCCCACTGAAAGCGCATCGCCGGAAATCCTGAAATAAATCCAGGAATAATGCGAGCACCAGGATTTAAACCCTGGTGGGTTGGGGATACCACTGTCCACCTAACCAACTCAACCACAGGTTGATTCGCGATCCATGTTGGATCTCACGGCTAGGAGATGCAGTAAAATTCCTGTGCCAACTTTCCAAACTACTCCCCTAATTTTTGTGTCCACGCAGTATCATGTACTAATATCACTCCTTATCCCGAATTAATTGCCCCAGAATCGGAAACTAACTCATCTCACCCTGTTCTCATCTCTCTCGCACCCGTCCCTCCTCAGCGCCGTCCTCGTCATTCCCCTTCACCGTCCCTGCCTCCTCTCCACATCGCCGGTGCGCCGTCAAGCCCGGGGGCACGGCGGGGACTGGCGCACAAACTGCTCGTCCATGATCTTGCAAATTGCACAACCATCATGCTTATCTTGACCAAGATCTGACCCTACTCCACTTGCAGTTGTGGCATGCGGTCGACCTCGCCGGAGCGTCGTCTCTATTCGGGGAGGAGGCCACCATGAGCGGATTACTGAAGGTTTCTCCCATCCGATCCCATCCTCATCTGACTTAGGGTTTGAGTCATCTCCTCTTAATACAAACACTGTACAATTCCTATATTGCTACTGCTAGTTGGTTTTGGGCATAATTGTGTTCTGCAATTTGTGTGACCTTATAGCTATTCAATATCTTGGTTAATCCAATGTTTGTGGGTATGATTTTGTGACGTTCATTCTGTATTCAATCACTAAATCGCAACCCTTTTCGCCTCTTTGTTGTCTATGTTCCATGTTGAAGGCACCACATGCGGCAGGTTGTAGGAATCTGATCTAGGTTCTGTTTCTCCTCATTCATACCACAATTACAACTTTACATGCTTCATATGTATTGTATTTTTGCATCAGAAATCCGTATCAGCTTGCTTCATATTTTTCATGCTAGCGCTTACTGAGTCTAGTTTGTCTCGTAAATTTCAAACTTGTGCTTCTACATTGAGTCAGGTTTGCTTCATCTGCATGCTTCATGTATGTTTGCAGACGTCATGTATTTTCTTGATTGAAAACTAACTCATGCTTCCTGAATTCCACACATATTATGCACAAGTCAATCACCCCTTTATGCACTTAATTTGAACCACTGCATAGAAACCTTTTGTATTCCCATTTAGAAAAAAATATGTGCATCCACCATGTAGATATTATGTTGAGATTTTATGAATATAATGCATCCAAATTTTCATGATTCGAATGAACCATACTTTTCTTCATGGTATACAGTTTGTTTCATACGCCACATATACAGTTATGCTTCATATCTTTCACACTTGTGCTTCTACATTTTGTTCGGTTTGCTTCATTTCCATGCTTTGTATATCATATCGCAAGAATCATCTTTATATACACATGAAACAGCTCATACTTCTAAATTTCTGCAAGGTTGACGGGAGCGGAAAAACATGTTTTGCCAAATGGTGAAATAACATGTTGGTCGATGGTGGGCCTAGCGTGCAGCGTGTGATCATGCATCTTAGTGCTGAGTGTTATGGTCATCAGCTTGAAAGCAAACAGCCATAGGCGCACTCGGTTGCTTAGAGAAAAATGATTGTGGATAATGAAGCATGGTTTGTTGTGTAGGAAGCTTGACTTTCCTATGATGGAAGCAAAATGTGCACATTTGTATTTGTATTTGCATTCGTTACTTGGCGGAAACATTATTGTGATGTTTAGAAACAAAACATACCTTTATACAAGGCAAAACGTTCTGTCAAATGTGTACGTGGTAGTGTTTGGAAACATTATTGTGATGTTTGAAAACAAAATATACCTTTATACAAGGCAAAACGTTACTTTGTGGTGGTGTATACTCTTGTTTTGTGCTTCCATACTATTCCTTTTGCGAAGCAAATGTTCTCTCAAATCTGAATACTATTTTTGGTACACCAAGTAATGCTTCCAAAGCAACTAAAAAATGCTACCGTATCATGGAAATAATGCTTCCGTAGATAGAAAAATAAAATGATTTGTATCACTATCGAATTATATGTTTCCAGAGCAACAATGCTTTCATAGATAAAAAGTAATGTTTCCATGCAACCTTACCCTGAAAATTTTGCATCTGCAATTTTTTTTCTTCTTTTTATATTTGTCTGTTGGAAGCAAATCACAAGTTTCAAAAAAGAAAAACATGTTGCGCTGCAAAGAAAAGCATCTGCAAAAATAAATATATTTTTAATATTTGTTTGTTGGAAGCAAATCACAAGCAGTTACTAGGAAACTGATTAGACGTAATTAGTGGGAAAATCCCGTAACAAATGTGGGGCACCCTTTAATGAAGCAATCAAACACACCATGCATGTGGATTGTACCACCATTTACTGGTCTGATTGTAGTCTGATCCCTAGCGGCTCCCATAAATAAATGAGTATAGCACATACTACTACATAATATATGGAGTATTTCTACATCAGGCTTAATAAGGCTCAAGACCTAATTCATACTCGTTCCCTTCTCCAGCTGTTGGAATTCATATTAATTCATACTCATCAGCCTTTTGTTCTTCACAGTACTTCCTCAGATCCTCTGCAAACTGCGCGTCTCTCCTAAAATCCAAGATGAAATCTGGGTCCAACAATCCATCCGCGTGCACCGTTCCATAGTCTGTAATATCAATATTACACTCAAGAAGTTCTGATGAATCTGGATACACAATCTTCCTCGCAGACCCCTCTCCATAGTAGCAACGACCTGTCACCAAAATCAAAACTGATCATTATGTATCAATCACAACATAACAGCTATTCTTCAAGGTGAAATGTTTGGCAAACCCTGTCTATTTGCATTGGTTTCACTAAGCAGACAATAAAACAATGACTGTTTAACAACCGTTCTTGACACGAAAAGAAAGGTTGGTAGAGAAAGTGTATCCCCAGAACATCTTCAGATGTTAAAATATTTTACACACGTTCAGCAGCACAAGCACAGAAATGTCTTGAGTTCGGTCAGAATTGCTACATTCAAGCCGCACCAATCGGTAACATGTCATATGCACATGATATGTATCAGGATTCAGAGGTGTGCACAGAAATTTCGCTGGCACTTGTGTATATAAGTATGAGCACATGGCCTTTTAAAAGGAATAAATGGGACCTGACATCGATGCGGATAGGTCCTTGTGTTTGTTTTCTATTCAATGTGTCTATGGCTTCTATTGCAGGAAAGACCGGAGATTGGAGATTACTGTTAACTTGTACATCACCATTCCATATGATAAACAGGTGTGCAATCAGGGCAGGACTGTAAACTGGGTTGCAAATCCGAAAGAATATGCACTCGTCGATCTGGAGAAAGATACTGATATTTCAAAGAGTAAAATGCATCACAAGTCCTAAAACTATTGGGGGAGTGTCAGTTTAGTCCTATAACTCCGAAACTGTAGTTTTAGGTCCTAAAACTATTGGAGGTGTGCCAGTTTAGTCCTATAACTTTGAAACTGTAGTTTTTGGTCCCAAAACTATGTAAGTTTGTTCATCTCAGGTCCTAAGCTTGCATGTCAGCATTGACCCACCGCCGTGCCGCTTGGAGATGCTTGAATTGTTGCCACGTTGACCCCATGGACCCACCAGGTTAACTTCCGCGCTGTCCCGCGGCAGTGACTATTTCCCATCTATGGCCATGCTCGTGCCCAAACGACAACATGCACAACCAGCTCTATGGCAAGGGTATCAGGGCAAGGATAATGTCATGAGAGAGAGAGGGGGGGGGGGGTGGGATGGCGTCCTCCATCCCGATTGGCTCGGTGTCTCTCCGGCGGCCGCGCCCAGGGAGATGGATGTCGTCCTCCATGCCGACTGGCTCGGGATCTCCCAAGCAGCCGCGCCAAAACCTCTTAGCAAGGTTGCCTAGTAGCTCATGGGCACGCGAGTAGAGGGCGTGCACACTGCGACGTTGAAGCATATGAACCACTCTTGGGGAAGTAAACACGTATAAACTGCTCTTTTGAAAAAAAATGCACCATGGACGTTGGCCATGCAAGCTCAGGACCTGGGATGAACAAACTTGCATAGTTTTGGGACCCAAAACTGCAGTTTCAAAGTTATAGGACTAAATTGACACATCCTCCAACAGTTTGGGACCAAAAACTGATGTTTTGAAGTTATAGGACTAAACTGACACGCCTCCAATAGTTTTAGGACCCAAAGCTGCAGTATCAAAGTTATAGGACTAAACTGACACATCACCAATAGTTTCAGGACTAATGATGCCTTTTACTCTATTTCAAACAGGGCAGCTAGAGGTGTGCTGGAGCCAATGTGGTGGGCTAGGAGAAGCCTGCTGCAGAAGACAGCAAGAGGAGGAGATGCCTGGAGCGGACATGGGAGAGGAGGCGATGCTTGCTGGTGGACAAGGGGCCAGAATGGGGAGAAGAACCTGAATCAAACAATTGCAGGGCCATCGTGTTTGCCAAAATAAAAGACCACCCAATGGAATCCTCAGTTTAATCAAATTAAGTATCACGGTTGCCTTCTTGATGTATCTGAATGACCATAAACTAATTATTCCAAATGAACGCTGATCTTAACCTATTACCCTGATGGCTGGTCCACAAGTATGTCGAAAATGGGTGTATGCATAGCCGTTATGTTAGGTTGATGTATCATCTTATATATAGAAAATGGCGTACCCATTAAAATGCAAGGAACAGAATGCTGAAAAGTGAAAAGGCAGTGAATGTGCATGCAAAACATAACTGAAGTGACCATAAAAGAAAGGTGGATGGAGCTCATTCAGACATGAAGTGGACATCAGTGATTAGTCAGGATGAAGGCGGACGCAGACATCCACGAGCCCATGTCGCCCGCGCCGCAAAAAACACCCAAACAGCCTTGCGGATGAGCCGCAAAAATGAAGCGGACTTGTCCTGCCTAGCCTGCTTGGCCTGCATAGCCTGCTAACGGGAGGAAATCCCAACGAAGCAACAATGCAAGCCAGCCGATAGGGCACACCGCCGTTCGCCACAGCCAGGCCGGCGTCCCGCTCGTCTCCACATGCGCTCTCCGCCGGCGCCAACCCTGCTCCCTGCTCGTCCCCGCCCGTTGAGCAAGATGTCCGGTGCTGCGGTGGACGAGCACAAGAAGTCGGCGGAGGAGGACAAGAATCCGACAAGAGATGATGAGAAGGTACAGCTCTGATCCTCTCTCCCACCTATGCTTAGTGCGATTTACTATCAGTATGCTCTGATTCAATGTGATGTGCTCAGTTCTTTCCAAATAGTGTTGATTCTTCAATGAAGCCACTAGAGTACTTTGATAACATAAATAAGAAATAGCCTCTCTCTTAGAAAAAATAGGATAAAATCCCTACTAGAAGGCTGGAACTTAGAAGGCTGTCAATTCCTACTGTCAGTAATTGCGGCCTTGGAACATCCACCATTCCTACTGTCAGTTTACTTAGAAGACTGGAACTTATTAATGCACTTCAGTTGCAGCTAGCAACCAAGAACCTGAGAATGGAAATAAACTGCAGATTGTTGGCACGGAATAAGGGTGAAAAAGATCGGATAATTTCCGTCTGAATCCGGTTTCGAATCCAGATTTACAGGATATGGGACAAGGATTTACCTATCCGGTCGGATACGGAACCGGATATCGGATACCAAAACCGAATTCGGAATAGGATATGCTACACAATTACACACGATCAACACATGTCACTATACAGCTCGAGTCTAAGCCTGTAATGGAAGTATGGAACCCATTTGTTTTGGAATCACTTGCGTGTGAGGCATCATCTTCAAGTGCAACGATAATTCAGCAAGTGTAGGTCATTGGCTATATATGGCCGGCGGAGGACCAGGACTAAATTTATGTTTTGTTTTGGAATGGCTAGATGGAACTGTTAGCTGTATTAATGCTTTGATGTATCATTTGTTGCTGTTTTTGTCCGATTATTTTTTTCCGCTTCCAGTCCGCCGCCGCTCCATAACCATACCGTGTCTGTTTCCGCTATTATCCGGCGTATTCCATATTCGTTTCCGTAACTGCACCGCTTCTGAATCCAAAGAAAAATGTGGAATAGGATACGGTATGGGCATTATCTGTCCAAATCCAAACGGTTTCACCCTTAGCTCAGATTAATAAACTGCAGCGCACTTCAATAAACTGACTGCATATTGAGCACTCTCTTATTAGTATTAAGCTGCAGCACACTTTAATAGACTGACTGTACATGTGGTTTCTTACGTTAATAAGCCGCAAAACACTCAGATTGATGGCTCATTACTGTCAAGTTGAACATATAGTACAGCTACAGCCCCTCTAAAATTGGTCCTTTATTTTTTGAGTATATACCATGTTTCATATTCGCTCAGAGTGATACGGGAGAGCTGCAGCTGCAGCAGCTGTATGGCGGAAGGTAAGGACTGTGGCAATCACATAAAGAAGGGCCAGGTCTGCTTGTCTCATGATTTTGCATCTTAGTATTTGTTCTCTCCTAGTTATGAATGTTTCTTTTTCTGCTCTAAGTCAAACTAAACCAATGTTATTCTGCTTCAGATTTCTTCTCAGGATACTCTCAAGACCAAGGAAGACAGGAAGAATGGAAAGAAAAAGAGGGAAGAACTGCAGCAGCAGCTGTACACAGTCACTGAGAAGACCCACCTGGGGATTGATGGCTTCATGCTGAGCCAGAAGAGAAGAATAATGGAAAGAAAAAGAAGAGGGAAGAGCCGCAACATCAGCTGGATGGCGCTGCTGAAAAGACCAAGCTGCGGTTGATGCAGAGCCGGAAGGCGAGGACTGCAAGACCAAGAAAAAGAGGAAGAATGAAAAGAAAAGGAAGAGGCGGGAGATTCAGCTACAAGAAGAAAGGGCAAACAGGATCAACACAGATCTAGACCAGAAGAAAATAGAAGATAAATGGGAGAGGAAAGAAAAAATGAGGGCAAAAAATGGAAAATGATAAAGGACATAAAAAAAAGAAACAGTGGAGTCATGAGCTTGCCAACAACAAAAATTGTGAGATTTCCGCATAAACAGTGGCGTCTGAGTTGGCATTCAGGTGGAATGGTCATTAGCGACCATAGAACCAGGCTGACGAGCGACAATTTGGAGGCGTTGAGTTGCCTCCAGGATTGGTTAAAATCTGCTGATTGAATCCTTCAGACCTATACCTACCACTAAAATTGACGACGAAGATTGCTTGATAAGTTGACAATAAGCAAGTCTCCATTTCCTGCACATTGTGACATTTACTTTCTTAAGGAATGCTTTTTGTCTCACATGCCTACAAACAACCTAGCAGCTGTTCTACCAAGCAAGCAAATGCAACGAAGGAAACACCATCTCTTCTTTGTCACAGTCGAAGGGGAGTGCATGGTCGTTAGGGCATCATTACACAACTGCCTGCGGTACGTTTTTCCTACACAACTGCCTCTGTAGCAAACATTCTCAGATGTGAATACAGACGCGGCAGGGGCAGAAGATGACGACGATGCACTGCTAATATTAAACTCGGTATGGGTAAGCTGATTTTCATACTAAAGAAGCATTCTTGCGGCTGTAACAAGTAACACTACCTGAGACAGTACGTGTTTATTCTTGTCACATTCTAAATTCTGAAGAGACCTACTACTATGCACATAGACGTATGTGTACTTGATAGTTTTATATACTGCAAGGAGTTGTTTGTATATACTGTAGTTTATGTACTTTACATGATACATGGTTTCCTTTTTACCGGAATGGTTTATACAACAACTTTAGATTAAAACTTTCACATGATCTGCTGTGTGCAGAATCAAGAAGCAGAGAGGAAGATCTGTCAAGAAAAGAGGATGCCACAATGAAGTTGGTACTGTACTTTAGCTAATCAGAATTATGATGTATGCTTATTATGCTGAAATATTGAAGTTGGTACTATACTTTAGCTAATCAGAACTCCTGAAGGGGCATGAGACTCTTTTGTATTACCATTACTCTGAATTCTTGGAAGGAACCTGAACCTTAGTTGGCAAGAAATTCCCTTTTATTTTTGCTGCTAATAGGCAAGGAATTCAGACAGGAGTAGTAGTACTATTTAGTTGTCAGATGTGTGATGAACATGATTAGCAAAATATATGCAAACAAGTGGTGAAGTACAGTCTGAAGAAGTTGACAAGTGTATGCATCAATCTAATTCTAAAAATATTCTTTTTAAAAGGAAGACAAGGCTCGTGTCATGTGCTTATTATGCTAAAATGTACTTTGGTCTTTGGCTATTAACCTGTACAAGCTATGCATGTTTACATTATCTGAAAGCCCTAGTTCAGTACAAGAGCCAGCATGTTTACATGAGCTAGCAACATATTTCTAAGTCTGGGCGTCCAACAGCAGTGTCCGCATAGCACCAGCAGCCAGTATGAAAAGCTGGCGTGAACCAGCCTGAGTGCATGTACAACAATCAGTGGTACGGAAAGCAGCATCTGCATCTATCTGCTGGACAATAGCAGGCAGACGCGGCTGATACTAATCCTGCGATTAGCTAATGCCGAACATTGCGGACAGGCCGCAGGCGTGTCCAATTGCATCCTGAGTGATAAGTGCTGCATAGGTAGACAGACATACTCTAGGGTCAATGATTCAAGTAGGTAAAATACCAGAACCTGATCATAGTGCACAATCTAGACGATGGTGTGAAGTGAAATGTGACACATCCCAGGGTTTATGCAAAATATGACAACCAAAGTGACCAGAGAAGGTTGAGTGGAAGGTGGTGATAGAGAGGCATGTTCATAGGGTAAATAAGAAGCTGGATTTCTTTGTGAATGAGCTGGTGGCTGAGCACCTGACACTGATGAATGCCCTGCTGGTGCCTGAGCACTTGCACTGATGGATGGCCTGTTGGTGGCATTGCAGAAGGGCATACTGAAGATCTACTACGCTTTCACTAATTCAAAGAAACTATACTTTCAGGCAAGAGTTTCTAATTTTTGCAGTGGATGTTTTGCCCATATGTTTGTCTATACCAGTTCATATAATTGATACATCATGATTCGTTCCAGTCGGCCCCATGATTAATGATTTCTCATTCAGACTGTGTTTGCCAAAATAAATAAATAAAACACTCAATGGACTCTACAATTTAATCAAATCAAGTGCCGTGGTTGCCTTCTTGAGGTATATTCACAGGACAATGCATGCCATGCTTGGAAAACTCAGTTTTTTGACTGAAAATCTGAATGACCATAACTCTGTTTTTGAGTCGCCGACTAATCGCCGATTAGTCGCCGACTAATCGCCGAGTCGTCGCCGCGTGGGTGGCTCGCGCAGGCGACTTGACTCAGGGAGCGAGTCGCGCGACTCGCGTGGCTCGCCGGCGACTTGGTGCGATTAGTCGCGCGACTCGCTGGCTTGCTGGCTTGCGTGGCTTGCTGCTGATGTATATGTGGGGACTGGGGAAGGAGGAGGACTGAAGGAAAGAGAGCGCAGGGTGGGCTCTATATGTGCCCTGCTTAGATGTAGTATATGAAAGAGAGCGCAGGGTGGGCTCTATATGTGCTCTGCTTAGATGTAGTATATTTTCTCTGCTGTATATGTGCTCTGCTGCTGCTGTATATCTATGTTCTCTGCTGCTCTATGTACTGTTGTGCCATGGCGACTTGGGGCGACTAATCAAGCCAAGTCGCTGACTCAAGCCAGCAAGCCACTAGCCGCAGCCTCGGCGACTTGGCTTGACTCGGCGACTCAAAAACCTTGGACCATAAACTAGTTATTCCAAATAAACACTGGTCTCTCATGGCCGATTCACAAGCATGTCGAAAATGGGTGTATACATAGCCGTTAAGTTGTTGTATCATCTCAATCTCATATATGAAAAATGGCGTAGAATTAAAATGCGAGGAACAGGCTGCTGAAAAGAGAAAATCCGGTGCATGCAGTGCCCTATATAAGGTCTTCTGTATGGAAGCTATAGTAGAATATTTTAATGTTTCTCTCTTTGATTGGACGAAACGACAAAGCATCGTAAGATTGAAAAGACGAATGGGCCTTAATGGAAATCAAAAGGCTTTTCGATGAAACATAAAACTAAAAATCCTTTCGTTAATGTTTCAAACCTACATGGCTGCTCATGCTAACTGGAAGGAGTGGGGACTTACCAGTAGATGTCAGGGGTAGAGGGCAGCAGAAATTTGGTTTTGGCGGGTCAGGAAATGGCTCATTTATTTCGGCAAAGAAGAGTTGGTTATCAGATTCAGAAGCAGCCACAAAATTAACATGATAGGAAAGCCTGTCTAGGGATCTGGGAGCCGCCACCAAACCACAGATAACACTTGGCTCATATTTTGGTTCCTAAAACAAGAAACAGCAAAGGTCAAATGAGGCACCTGAAAGAGATATGTTAAGAATGTAGTATGTACCCAAGAAAGAAACAATGGACACAAACAAAGCCATGTACCAGAGGATGCTCAAAGGCATATTTCTTCAGCACTTGCGCAAGCTCAGCGCGGATGAATAACTTCATCTCGTTATAACATGACCTCTTTTGTAGCAGAGTCTCCTTAGCCTCGTTGCACAGTTCAGCCGCATTGGGAGATACGGGAGCCACCAACAGCAGTGCACTTTGTTTGAGAGTGGATATTATTTCCCCAAGAGACTCAGAGGAGATCCTGCCATCGGCGCTAGTGGCCAGCAAGAGCCGCAGGTCAATGAGCCTGTCGGGCGCCAGGGAAGCGAAGAATGATCCCAGCTCAGCATGTTGTGGGTGTCGAGCGGCTGCGGCTGCGTCAGTAAACTGCAGCGAGGTGTGCGTCTCCTGGGACAGGTCACAGCGTTTGCAGGAGAGGTGCTCCATCGCCCGCTGCGTCGAGCATTGGGACTCGGAGCTTGCTCGGACGAGGGCAATGAGGCCTTCCAAGGAACGGACCTCCACACGAAGCATAGAGAGGGTGTCGAGGATGTCATACACCTCTACTTTGCAGTCAGCTGACCATGGGAGCTGGCGCAGTATGTGGTGGCAAATGGAGTTGATGATGATGTTGGAGACAGGGTCCATGGGGACATAGCAGTGGCCAGCGAATAGGATGTGGGGGATGAGGTGGAGCCACGTAGAGGGCAGCATGGCGAAGACTTTGAGATAGAAGCCGTGGATCATGTCGTGGAGCCTCATCCTGAGAGACCCAGTGTATTCGCAGGCATCGCCAGAACAGATCATGAGCGCAGAGCCGAAGTGTGCTTTGGTGGTTTTCACGACCTTCTGCAAACAGGATGAGATCATGGATCTGTGCTCGTGAGGAGACCGCAGGGCCGCGAAGTGGTCTCCATGACGCTCGACATTGATGGTGAACATTTTGAAGCCATCGGAGCTTGTGGTGTTGGAAATGTCTAGTCTCCCTTCATCAGCCTTGAGGTCCCGGCAGTAGACAAGTAGCTCTCTTCCGCTTGGCCGCAAGCTGAACTGAAGATCCAAGGGGGCACCGACCTGGTATCGCAGCAAATCCATGATGGCAATGACATCATCGACGGTGAGCTTGCGCCCTCCCTTCTCGAGCAAGGGGGCGGAGTCGCGGAGGCACTGTTTGGGCAGGGGCGACGCCTGGAGCCGCACCAGGTCATCAGGCGCAGGGTGCCGCCGCCCACAGCTTGCGGCGTACTTGAAGGCGGCTTGCGTCCTTTCAGAGGCAGGGTCGGGTGGTGAAACAGCAGCAGCGTGTAGATCGTGCTCGACCAGCTGGACTGCGAGGGCGAGATCGGCGCGTGCCCAGTGGAGGTAGCGGGTGGCCTGTTCTTCGCTGAGGCATCCGAAGTAGCCAACCATGAATCTGATGAGAGCCTGGCGGGACGCCCCAGCAATAGAGTACCATGTAGCCCTGCGGGTGGACGGCCCACAGGTAACCCTGCCGGAGGATGGCAAAACCCAGCTGGTGTTCCAGCTGCTGTAGTCACTGGGTTGCACCCTGCCGGCGGCCAGCCTCTTGTACCTCCTCCTGTCGGGCTTTGCCATGTCCCCGAAGTCGCGCGGGAGGAGGGCGACGGTGTTGAGGATGATGTTGGTGACGGGGTCGAGGAGGCCGAGGCAGAGGCCGCCTTCGCGCATGGATACGGCCAACTGGTCGGCGGCTTCCACCGGCATGTCGTGGACGGGCAGCCGGCCGAACGCCTCCTCGTGCAAGTCGAGGAGGAGCTCCAGGAGATCGGCGTCCAAATTCGATTTGTCCAAGGGGGGAGCGTCGCACTCGCTGAACAAGCACGAGAACAGACCCCTGCGCTCTCCCGGATCTGACGGCATCGGCTGCGATTCCTGGTGTCCGGCGGCAGCCGAGGGCCACGGCATCGGCCTCACTTTCTGCGGTTGGGCGGCGGCGGATCTAGGGTTCGGTGGCGTGGGATGACAGCACAAGACGATTGAGAGACTGCCGGTGGAGAAAGACCACAACGCAACGCTTTTCTTTTTTTCTTTTTTTTAACTATCTAAATGCTTTTTTTTACACACGTCTCCGGTAATTCGGGGCCCGATGCGAAAAGAAAAAACTAGGGAGGGCGCTTTTTCTCCGTAACCTGTTTACAGCGTCATCCGAAACCGTTACATCTGTTTGGTTAATCTACGCCGTAATCAGTTGCTCCGTGAACAAATCCCAGCGCTATTCTCGGACGATTCCTCCCAACCCCCACCTAATCGGACGACGATCCCCTGCCGTACGGCACCCAGCTGTTCGCTCACTGACATGTGGGCCCGCCAGGAACCTGGCCCACATGTCAGTGGGGCCAACGGCAGCGGCCGTACGTCAGAGGAGCTGGTTCCCACCTAATCTCTACGAATGATTTAAGCTGAGGAGAATAGAGGTCTCTTCCACATTTTTTGTCATATACCTCTGAAATAGTGTTGAAATCCCTATTACTAATGGAGTAGTTGGTAGCCTGATACTCCGGTTTTATTTTCTCCCACCACCCCCTCCCACGGGTTTTCTTATCCATTGTTTTTTTTTCACTCCACTCTTTTCATTAAAAAATCAGCAATTTCCTAACATACAAAAGATCATGGATCTAACTTTTCCTAACTTATACAAATCAATCGATTCCTCTCATTAATGCAATTTGATTTAGAAACAAATAATAGATTATAGAGAAACAAATAACGGATTTTAAAAAAATTACAAGTAAACGATGACAAACAAATCTTACTGTAAAAGTGTTATCTCTACTGCTAATGGAGCAGTTCGTACGTCCTTTAATTCGTTTGTTTCCCTCTCCACCCCTCGATTGATTTGTCCCACCCCCTTGATCGAACGCATCTCCCACGCACCGTTTTTTTTCCAATGACTAGGAAATTGCCCGCGCGTAAATATTCTAGTAGTGATTCAACATTAACTGTGACAAACACATATATTTGGGAGGATGCACGTGCACATAAGATGAACTATTTTAATGCAACATCGCCGAGCCTTTTATACAACTAAATCACTCTTTGTCCCCAAATCTAAGCAACTACTTTGAAACCAATGATTGAATTCTCATAAAGTGCCCTTTATAAAAATAAAATTTCATCCTATATAATTTAAACAAATTAATTCAGCGAGCAAGTCGTCGTTAAATGGTCTACGGACCTGGATGAATTTTTTTACTTCTAATGTTCTTTGTATTGTTTTGAAAGATGATGAATAGATCAGATGCTTATCCCGCAAGAAAAATATTCAGCGAACAAGTAAACAAAGAACAACATAGGTATCAAGTACACCCTACTTATACAGTTATACAACTGAATGTTATGTGTACGGTGCTATGCTACCAAGAATCAAATAGTGGTTAAGTTTGTGAGTTATGTGAAGGTCACATCTTGGATTTTGGGTTAACTTCTCCTGATCAGCACTATTCACTATTCTCTCTGTTCTTTTTTCAACACTGAACCCCTCCTTCCTACTGAGTAGTTAAACTTTAGTACGACAATAACAAGGCAAAAATTAGTACAACATCGTCGAATTTGAGTAACAAGGTAATTTTAATACAACAGAAACATTTTAGAATAAGAAATCTGAGTATTTTGAAAAATATAATTAATCACATTTCATTGCAAGGGGATATATCATATATAATTTGAAACCTAATGGACTCACTCTTTCTATGGTTGGTTCTATATTATAAGAGAAAAATGTACTTCAAATAGTAACGAATGACCGCTTGATAGATTAGTTCTGCTTGATCTCTGTAGGAAATACTCCAAGATTAATATTTGTTCAGCGGTATAATAAAAAAATGAGAATGGAAGGTATAATCAAAATTAACGAACGACCGCTTGGTCATTGAACAATCAATAACGGTTCTTGCAAGATTGCAGGTTCAGTTAAGCCACTACTTAACTCGCCAAGTTGCAGCCACGATTCTAACCTCATTGGTCGTCGCTCCAGTAGTAGCAGTACCGTCACATTAAGAAACAGTATAACGGGACGAGCTACGGCTGCTCATAACGTCTTAACATCCCTAGCCGTCTGATTATTGATCGGTCGATCTCCAGCCTCTCACATCCGGTGTTTCATGGGCTGCTGCTCCGTTGACTTACCTAGGCTTGTTACGGTTGATTGGGATGGAAATGCATGTCGGTCCGGATGGGCTGCTGGTAGGCACAGGATTCCTCGTTAGGCTGCCCACCTTCCACTCTTCTGATAGCGATGAAAAAAAAAAGATAGCGATGGAAGCAGCACCGCCGCCGTCGGGGCAGTCTCTCGCATGTAAACGATGGCAAGGGAAAGGCGTCGGCGCATCCACATCAATGGATGTTGGCGGTAAGGCGCTTACAAGGGCATCTCGGCTGCAGCTGCGCCGCGTTCCGGTGCGGCGGAAATCTGGCCTGGCGCGTTGGGGATCGACGGCGGATCTAGAAAATGGCGACGACGCCGGCCCACATCAGTGAATTCTAATCCAAGGTGCAGAACGTTCCCGTCAAATTTGACAAGCAACAGTCCAAGTATAAACGATCTGCTCCTCTTCCGAGCGCCAAAATAGTTTGATTCAGTGATGTTGCATGAGCCCTGCCATCCCCAATCACTACTCCGTCATGTTCTTCATGCTCCCCTGAAAGTAAAAGGCCGAGGACAACATAGCACAGTCAACTTCCACTACCGCGATGCTGTTCAGTGCAGTCCAATCGTGAACCAAACCAAATGTTATTTCAGCTTCTATTTTCGTGGAACTGCTTTGATGTTCAGCAATTTCGTTGTTTTCTTCTTGTTCTGCAGCTATGAATTCCCAATTATTTATTCTTGTTATTTGGTGCACAACATGTGCTTCTCTCAATGGTTGAGGAGCAGCACACTCCGTTACATGATTTTTCAAGATTAAAGATCCTTATATTTAACTAACAACGAGCTATGTTGTAGGATCCGGCTGAACAAGTTGAACACCAGTGACTAAATAACTTCAGGTTTCACCTACTGGATGAAACCTCCAACGACTGGAGCTGATCCAAATAAAAGGTATAGTGGAATGATTAACCCGCTGGTCCAAATGTAGATTTCTAGCACAAATAAATTGGTATCATCTCGTTTCCATCTGCACTTCAGCAACACTGGAATATGATATATGATGAGGATTTTGTTTCTTACATTTATGTGATTAATATAATCTATTTAACTATGATAAGATGTTATATCCTCAATAATGATACAAGAACCAAATATATTTAGTAGTGGTTAGGGCTTACAGCAGCGTGCACATATACAGAGCACACAGGTTTATCCAAAATAATCTCAAAATATTTTATCGATTACACATAATATATCCATACAACTAAAAGGTACAATACAATAAATCTTTTATGTTATTGTATTTTTTTATTAATAATATACCAACATCCTCCTCACCATTGTGTTAGACGGGTTGATATTTGATGTCGTTACACATACCAAACATTTTGGATTCTTCAATGCCTTGTCATACTTTGCTGCGTTATGCTTCGTGAGTCTGTTCGCGTGTCTATACATGCTTAGTGTTATTATGCTCTCTATTGGAGCATTTAAATTTAACACTATGTATGCATGTATTCACTTTAAACAACATTACATTGATCGTATTCCTAAGTATTTATATCCCCTTTGTTAAGATGGACGAGCGCGGCAACGCGCGCCTTTATGATCTAGTAAGAAGTAGCACGGCGGCAGTACTTAATTGAAGTCAAACAGTGCAGGAAGCCAGGAACCGAAACACACCACTGATGCTTTTATCTGTTGTCACCACCAAACCGCCGCTTCTGAACATGGATATTGTGTGCTGCTGCCTGTCGCGCGCCCTCCTATCCCGCTAATCCCCGTAGGTTGTCGACCGCTGTCATCGTCGCCACCGCCCGGTGTCTCTGATCCGACGGCACCATGCCCTCACTCATCGGCGTTGCGGCTATCTTCGGCCGACGAAAGGCGACGGGGATGGAGGAGGCGGCATGACTCGTCGCAGACAGGCAGACGACGATGCAGCCCACGGCACGACGCGTGGGGAAGAGTGGCGGAGGAACATGCGGCGGAGGGCGGTGTTTGGGAACCCTAGGTTGGGAGGGAGGGAGGGACATGTGGGTAGCGATCGACTAGGTGCGTACGTGGGCTGCGTCCTAGGGGACCAGGAGAGTGTGAGTCAGAGGGAAATAAATCTGAGATGCACCAAAAAAACGAATCGATAACTCCCGAACCTACCGTGTTTTACACTTTGAGCCCGAATGATGAAATCGCCGTCCATCTAGGATGTGTTTGGTTCCTGTCACCAATCGGAATGTCATGGGTTGGACCCGCTTCTGGGCCTCGTTCCGGTGTTTAGTTCGTAACCGGGATGGAACCCACTCGTTCCCTATGACCGAATATTTGGCTGAGATCCGGAACCGAGGGATACCTCCAAATCGAAGGAATTACAAGGAACCAGTCGTTCTTTCCCTTTCCTCCCCTATCCCCTCCCTCTCTGTGCGCCGCCGCTCCCTCGTCTCGCCCCTCTTTCTCAGGTGCGCCGTCGCTCCCTCGTCGCCCCTCCCTCTCCGGCGCGCCGCCACTCCCTCGTCGCTCCTTCCTCTCCTGTGCGCTTCTTGTCCCTCATCTCTCTTCCTCCCTTACTACACCACCAGTCAATCTGCGCCGCCGTCGACTCACTCATCTCTCTTTGTCGATCTGCAGCACAAAAAGGGAAGAAAATGGGGTGCTAGGAAGAAGAGGAGCACATGAGGCCGGCGAGCAGCTGTGTGGCTGCGCAGCTGGGCGACAGAACCGGTAGAGGCTACAGCTGCGGCTGGGATCTTCCTCGTTGAGTATGCTTTATCTGTACAGATTTTAGTGCATGTAGCTACGAGAGAGATGGAGAGGATATTGAGATGACACTGTGGTTGCTTTTTGATTAAACTTTGGTGTTCTATGCTGTTTAAACCATAGTTTTAAATAGCCCGCTATAGCCTTTTCAGCAGGGTGCCGCTAAATGATCGCCTTCACAAATAGCCCGCTATAGCTCCGCTATAGATGATTTGGAGGCTCGCCGCTATTTTTCATAGCCTGCTATTTAAAACATTGGTTTAAACTAGCACGATATCCTTTGTAAGGATTCGCTAGTTTATCTGAAGTAAAATAGGCACACTCAAATTGTTGTTGTCTGCTACTTCTACATCTTTGTAATAATTAGGGGAGACATTGTTTTTGAAAAGGATGCTGTTTTCCTTGCAAATGTAAACAAAATGCTGCTGAAATTTTGTATTTTTGTTATTTCATTCCTCATTTCGTGCTTCCGAACCAAACACATGAACGGAACCAATCCATTCTACTTTTTGCTCGTACCGAACATAGAAACGGAACCGACCCATTCCTCTGGAATGGAACCATTCCATTCCATGACAGTTGGTTCCTGAACCAAACACACCCCTAGTCTCCCGATTTTTAAAGCCGCGAGCGGTGCCACATCAGCCTGCTACCACCGTTCGTCCTGAGAGAAGCTCGTCCCGAACGCCCTCCCTCTCACTCTCTCAGCGGGACCTTATCTTATCCGTTCCCCACCTCACCTTGCTCGCCGCCGCACAAATCGACAACATAGCCGCCGCTAGCCCTGCACCATATCTGGTCACCGCAGTGCAGCTCAGTGTCGTCGCCTTCGTCCATCATCTCCTGCCCGACGACCACTGCCTCCGCCGCGCGGCGAGAAGCCACAGAGTTCCCACGGCAGCCTCGCGGGGAGGAGCACGGCAGGTCCTGGCGGCGGCCTCGTGTGCGGAGGAGAAGCGTAAGTACGACAACGACCTCGAGCACGCGGATGCGCATGCGCACATCATGGAGAAGATCAACCGCCGCCCGCACAGAAAAGATCAGTTGCCGTCCCGGTGGTTGTGGTGGCGAGGGCGTGGCGCCGGCGACTAGGGAGGAGGGCGGCGGAGGAGGTAGTGGCGCCGACGACTAGGGAGGAGGGCGGCGGCGGAGGATTTCAACAGGCAAATTGTGTTGCAGAATAGGTTCCTGTTTAAAGAATACTTCATCTATTTCCCTTCTTTTATTAAAAAACATATCATTTTCATGGTCTAGCAAATAATGTTCTAAAGGATCATTAGGAGGTACAGCAATAGAAGCAAGACCAATAATTTCATCCTTACTAGGCAATTCTTCTTCACGATGTTGTTTACTAAATTTAGAAAAAATAAACTCATGAATCATATCATCTAGGCCAATAGTAACAACATTCTTTTCGCAGTCTATCCTAGCATTAACAGTGTTCAAGAAGGGTCTACCAAATATTATGGGACAAAAGCTATCTTGTGGGGAGCTAAGAACAAGAAAATCAGCATGATATTTAGTTTTCGCACACAAGACTTCAACATCTCTAACAATTCCCACTGGTGATATAGTGTCCCTATTGGCAAGTTTAATTGTAACATCAATACCTTCTAACTCAGCAGGTGCAATTTCATGCTTAATTTCCTCGTATAAAGTATGCGGTATAACACTAGCACTAGCACCCATATCACATAAGCCATGATAACAATGATATCCTATTTTAACAGAAATAACAGGCACGCCTACCACAGGTCTATGTTTATCTTTAGCACAAGGTTTAGCAATTCTAGCAGTTTCACTGCTGAACTGAATGACATGCCCATCGATATTATCAGCCAAGAGATCTTTAACAATAGCAACATTAGGTTCAACTTTAACTTGTTTAGGAGGTGTATAAGTTCTAATATTGCTTTTACGAACCACAGTTGAAGCTTTAGCATGATCCTTTATTCTAATAGGGAAAGGTGGTTTCTCAACATAAGAAGTAGGAACAATAGGATCATTATAAGTGACAGTCTTTTCTTCAACTTTAATAGGTGCAGCTACTTTTACTTCTATGGGAGGATGATATTTAAACCACTTCTCCTTAGGGAGATCAACATAAGTAGCAAAAGATTCATAGAAAGAAGCTACTATCTCAGAGTCAAGTCCATATTTAGTGCTAAACATACGGAAAATATCGGTATCCATAAAAGATTTAACACAATCAAACTTAGGCGTCATACCTGACTCCTTACCTTCGTCGAGATCCCAATCTTCAGAGTTGTGTTTAATTCTATCCAATAAATCCCATTTAAATCCAATAGTCTTCATCATAAAAGAGCCAGCACAAGAAGTATCGAGTATGGTGCGATTGTTTTCAGAAAGCCGAGCATAAATTTTTTGAATAATTGTTTCTCTTGGAAGCTCATGATTGGGGCATGAATATAACATTGATTTAAGCCTCCCCCAAGTTTGAGCGATGCTTTCTCCTTCGCAAGGCGAAAAATTATATATATAATTGCGATCACGATGAATAAGATGCATAGGGTAATACTTTTGATGAAATTCCAGTTTCAATCTTCTATAGTTCCATGATCTCGTATCATCACATAGCATATACCATGTCAATGCGTCTCCCTTCAAAGATAAAGGGAAGACCTTATTCTTAGCAACATCATCGGGTATACCTGCAAGCTTAAATAATCCACAAACTTCATCCACATATATTAAGTGCTCAGTGGGATGCTTTGTTCCATCTTCTGTAAAAGGATTAGCTAGCAGTTTTTCCATCATACCCGAAGGGAATTCAAAAGGAATTTCATTATCAATAGGTTCAGTAGGTTGAGGAGCAACTCTTTGCTCTACTGGTCGGGGTGAAGATACCCCGAACAAGCCCCTCAGAGGATTACTTTTCATAGTAACAAGTGACAGTAAATTTCAGCACACTATATAAATTTTTCCTTACCAAATTCCACCTACCAAAGGCGCTTCACTCCCCGGCAACGGCGCCAGAAAAGAGTCTTGATGACCCACAAGTATAGGGGATCTATCGTAGTCCTTTTGATAAGTAAGAGTGTCGAACCCAACGAGGACCAGAAGGAAATGACAAGCGGTTTTCAGCAAGGTATTCTCTGCAAGTACTGAAATAAGTGGTAACCAATAGTTTTGTGATAAGATAATTTGCAACGAGCAACAAGTAACAAAAGTAAATAAAGTGCAGCAAGGTGGCCAATCCTTTTGTAGCAAAGGACAAACCTGGACAAACTCTTATAATAGGAAAAACGCTCCTGAGGACACATGGGAATATCGTCAAGCTAGTTTTCATCACGTTCATATGATTCGCGTTCGGTACTTTAATAATTTGATATGTGGGTGGACCGGTGCTTGGGTGCTGTTCTTACTTGAACAAGCATCCCACTTATGATTAACCTCTATTGCAAGCATCCGCAACTACAACAAAAGTATTAAGGTAAACCTAACCATAGCATGAAACATGTGGATCCAAATCAGCCCCTTACGAAGCACGTATAAACTAGGGTTTAAGCTTCTGTCACTCTAGCAACCCATCATCTACTTATTACTTCCCAATGCCCTCCTCTAGGCCCAAATAATGGTGAAGTGTTATGTAGTCGACGTTCACATAACACCACTAGAGGCTAGACAACATACATCTCATCAAAATATCGAATGAATACCAAATTCACATGACTACTATTAGCAAGACTTCTCCCTTGTCCTCAGGAACAAACGTAACTACTCACAAAGCATATTCATGTTCATAATCAGAGGGGTAATAATATGCATAAAGGATCTGAACATATGATCTTCCACCAAATAAACCAACTAGCATCAACTACAAGGAGTAATCAACACTACTAGCAACCTACTAGCACCAATCCCGGACTTAGAGACAAGAATTGGATACAAGAGATGAACTAGGGTTTTGAGATGAGATGGTGCTGGTGAAGATGTTGATGGAGATTGCCCTCTCCCGATGAGAGGAGAGTTGTTGATGATGATGGCGATGATTTCCCCCTCCTGGAGGGAAGTATCCCCGTCAAACAGCTCTGCCAGAGCTCTAGATTGGTTCTGCCAAGGTTCCGCCTTGTGGCGGCGGAGTCTCGTCCCGAAAGGTTGCTTCTTATTTTTTTTCTCGATGAAAGACTTCATATAGCAGAAGATGGGTATCAGAGAGCCACCAGGGGGCCCACGAGGTAGGGGGGCGCGCCCTAGGGGGGCGCCCCCCACCCTCGTGGACAGGGTGTGGGCCCCCTGGTCTTCATCTTTGGCGAGGATTTTTCATTATTTATTGTAAGATATTCCATGGAGTTTCAGGACTTTTGGAGTTGTGCAGAATAGGTCTCTAATATTTGCTCCTTTTCCAGCCCAGAATTCTGAAGGAAATATGCCCTAGAGGCAATAATAAAGTTATTATTTATTTCCTTATATCATGATAAATGTTTATTATTCATGCTAGAATTGTATTAACCGGAAACATAATACATGTGTGAATACATAGACAAACAATATGTCACTAGTATGCCTCTACTAGACTAGCTCGTTAATCGAAGATGGTTATGTTTCCTAACCATAGACATGAGTTGTCATTTGATTAACGGGATCACATCATTAGGAGAATGATGTGATTAACAAGACCCATTCCGTTAGCTTAGCACCTGATCGTTTAGTATCACTACTAGGGAAAAGGCTAGCAGCAGCGCGGGTTTTAGGCCTATCAGCAGCGCAGGTGCCCGCGCTACCAATAAGGCGCTACAGCTAACTCTTAGTAGTAGCGCTGCCTGTACCCGCGCTACCACTATTGACTATAGCAGCAGCACTTTTCAGGAACGCGCTGCTATTATTTAGCTGTAGCGATTTCCCCGTCCAGCGCTACTGTTATATCTTTCACCATTTCCCCATTCCGGCTTCGATAAACTGCAATTTCCAGATACTAGGTACTACTAGATATCAATTTCATAAAAGCATTATAGGTACTAGGTAGTACTCCCTCGGTTCAAAATTACTCGTCGTGGTTTTAGTTCAAATTTGAACTCAAACCACGACGAGTAATTTGGAACCGAGGAAGTACTAGATAACAATTTCATATATACTCAACATGCATCCTCAAGCAGTACAAGGTGACATCGACGACAATCATCATATTTAGTTCTAGATGATATCGACGACGATCATCATATGTAATTCTACATGATATCGATGACGATCATTATATGTAGTTCTAGATGATATAGCCACATACACATATGTAGTTCTAGATGATATCGACGATGATCATCATCCTCAAGCCTGGGCAGTGGGTGTTCCTGATAGTAATTAGGATGGCCTGTCCAGCACGAAGATTCTTGCCAACGAGGAATCTCTTCCACCCAACCGAGTTTAACTGTGTGCGACCATCTGTGCCCATGCGGTAAGTACATGTGGTGACGGAGCCCCTTGCGGTAAGGCGTAGTCCAACTGAGCCTTCTTCATCAGGCTCGATACCACAACTCACAGATAGGTTCTTTGGCAATCTCTGAATAAGAAAAACATATCAATTAATAAATAGCCTCACACATACTCTTGCAAATATATTTCTATTAAGTCTAGATTTCTACACTATCAAAAGACACAGTACTACGCATTTTTACTAATTAATCATGAATTCTACTAATAAGTATATATATGGATTATCTACACTATTAATAGTTCCTTGGATTCTACACTAATAAGCATGTGATCAGACTCTACACTAAAGTATATCATCGACTAGATTCCACAAAGCATATCATTGGACTCTACACTAAGCATATCATCGGATTCACTAAGCATATACGTATAACATACCATTTCATGCCGATCGACCATGGTACTTGTCAGGCGGGTCACGAATGGCACCCCGACAAAGTCATCACGTGGCGGAATTATGTCCCATAGGTTGCACACCTCCTCCTCGCTCAGCCTCATTCTTTGAGCTATGATGGCTTCATGAAGTGGGTTCTCATCATCTTCATTGAGTGGGTCCTCATTATCTTCATCATCTTCGTCATCTTCATCATCTTCCACCAGGTTGATATAAATGACAACCAGCTTGGGTCTTTCTGCTCTGAAGGAGAATCTGATCAACTCACCACCAGTAAGACGCATGCGAGCGAGGAAACGGGCCCATCCATCTCCTCCAATCCGCGACATATTGCGTCCTTTCTCGACCTCCATAGTGTACGGCCCCCCAGGAGCCTCAAATGTCACAGTGTCTCCTGTCAGCTTGTTGAATTTCAACCTCACATTGCATGGGACGATCTGTGTAAGAAAAGCAAAATGACACAATGCAGTAATGCCAACACTAAAAATAAAATAGTTGTTACATTTCATCTAATTTCTTACCGCCGCATGACGAAAACTCGGATGGAAGTAGATGCCGAACAGCTTGCCAGTTGCAAGGCTGCTGGCGCACCTTGACTTGCACAGTCGACATAGTGGTGCTGGTGGTGACGCCATTTTCCTAAAGCAATATGAGCAAAGGATTAACGATTCACTTCACAGGAAACAAGTGGCAAATTTAACTACATTGGCACCTACATTTTGCCAAGAAATAACTTATTACAAAAAAACTAAATCGAGCATACTCAATCAACTAAATCAACTAGCATACTAAATCCACTAGCATACTAAATCCACTAGCATACTAAATCAACTACATCAAAATGTTCTAAATCAACTAGCCTACTAAATCAACTAAATCAACTAGCCTACTAAATAAACTAAATCAAAATGTTCTAAATCAACTAAATCAACTAGCCTACTAAATCAACTGAATCATATCAACTAAATCAAAATGTTACATATGAAAGCCTACTAAATCAAAATGTATCAGGGAGGAGGGACAAGGAGGGGCGACTCGCGAGGAGGGAGAAGATAGTAGGACGGAGGAGGAAGGCGGAGCGAGGAGGGGCCGGCCGGTGGCGAGTGGAGGGAGGACGGATCGAGGAGGAAGGCGGACCGAGGAGGGGGCAGCCAGCGGCGAGTGGAGGGAGGACGGAGGAGGAGGCCGGTACCGAGTCCAGCCAGGAGGATGAGGCGACAGCGGCGCAGATCGGGGGAGGGGCGACGGGGGAGGACCGGCAACGCGGGGGGTGAGGAGGAGACCGTGATCGAGTGTGTGTGAGTGTGATCTGTGGATGAGGCTAGCTAGTGGGGGGAGATGCAACGGCATAGCAGTAGCATGCTATAGGTAAACGCGCTACTGCTAAGCAACCTATCAGTAGCGCCTTTCGCCTTGAACGCGCTACTGCTATGTGTCAGTATGTAAAAATAGACATAGACATAAAAAATACATTGATCATCAATGGTCTTTTTGTGTACAATCTGATTTGTCAATAAGAATCCTCGCCGGTTCGTTTAAGAACTGGCGAAGACTCCTATTGCGGCCACAGATCCTACACATAGAGTTCAATGAAGACCAAGTGCTTATCAAAGTTGTAGAAGAAACATATTTAAGGTGGGTAAAACTCTCTTCACGGAGCGAGGTGGGACTAAATTTTTGTAGTTAATTTAGCAGTAGCGATTATTGCCTGAATGCGCTGCTGCTACGTTACGTAGCAGTAGCGCTGTTTATTTTAAAGCGCTGCTGCTATAACTGGCCTCGCGGCGGCGTCGTGGGAATTTTAGCAGTAGCGCTTCTTGGTGTGCACCGCTACTGATAAACTTGTTTCAGCAGCGAGTTTCTATGGCCCGCGCTGCTGCTAGTTAGCAGCAGCGCCTGATTTTAAAGCGCGCTGCTGGTAAGATTCTGTGTATAGGCTTTTCCTTAGTAGTGTATGTTGCTATTGCTTTCTTCATGACTTATACATGTTCCTATGACTATGAGATTATGCAACTCCCGTTTACCGGAGGAACACTTTGTGTGCTACCAAACGTCACAACGTAACTGGGTGATTATAAAGGTGCTCTACAGGTGTCTCCAAAGGTACATATTGGGTTGGCGTATTTTGAGATTAGGATTTGTCACTCCGATTGTCGGAGATGTATCTCTGGTCCCTCTCGGTAATGCACATCACTTAAGCCTTGCAAGCATTGCAACTAATAAGTTAGTTGCGGGATGATGTATTACGGAACGAGTAAAGAGACTTGCCGGTAACAAGATTGAACTAGGTATTGAGATACCTGATACGTGTCCAACGTATCTATAATTTTTGATTGCTCCATGCTATATTATCTACTGTTTTGGACTATATTGGGCTTTATTATTCACTTTTATATTACTTTTGGGACTAACCTATTAACCGGAGGCCCAGCCCAGAATTGCTGTTTTTTTGCCTATTTCAGTGTTTCGAAGAAACGGAATATCAAACGGAGTCCAAACGGAATGAAACCTTCGGAAACGTGATTTTCTCACCGAACGTGATCCAGGAGACTTGGACCCTACGCCAAGGCACCGGAGAGGCGGTCACGAGGGTGGGGGGCGCCCCCCCCTAGGGCGCGCCCCCTGCCTCATGGGCCCCTCGAAGCTCCACCGACGTATCTCTTCCTCCTACATATACCTATGTACCCCCAAACTACCAGATACGGAGCCAAAAACCTAATTCCACCGCCGTAACTTTTTGTATCCACAAGATCCCATCTTGGGGCATGTTCCGGAGCTCCGCCGGAAGGAGGCCGTCATCACGGAGGGCTTCTACATCATCATAGCCTCTCCGATGAAGTGTGAGTAGTTTACCACAGACCTTCGGGTCCATAGTTAGTAGTTAGATGGCTTTTTCTCTCTTTTTGGATCTCAATACAATGTTCTCCCCCTCTCTCGTGGAGATCTATTCGATGTAATCTTCTTTTTGCGGTGTGTTTGTTGAGACCGATTAATTGTGGATTTATGATCAAGTCTATCTATGAATAATATTTGAATCTTCTCTGAATTCTTTTATGTATGATTGGTTATATTTGCAAGTCTCTTCGAATTATCCGTTTTGTTTGGCCAACGAGATTGGTAGTTCTCACTGACGTTTTGATTGAGATCGGATTGAGCAGGCCCGACGGCCCCCTTGATGCGGGACCACTACCCCTTCTCCCTCGCCTATGGCTGCTCGTCCTTCAACCGCAACTTCCATAGCAGGAACTCCCTCCGCCGCCTCCCGCCCCTGCTCCGCAGCCCGACGGAAGCGTCGCCCGCCGCCTGACCACTGCCACGGCCCGCGTGACGCCGTGATGTTTAACAACGACAAGCTCGGGTTAGATATGTGTGAAACTCAGGATTGATTAGAGTGCATAGATATAGGAGAAATGGGAAAGAGAAATTTATGAAGGTTGCATGTTTGGCAACTTTGAGTTTACACACAGCCACTACGTTTGGCGAGTTTGAGTTTGTGCACGACGTCTGCAACCTTAAATATTTTTTGGAGGGTCCCCAAAACTGTTTTGGAGGCCGTGAATACGGCTGATCTGCTAGAGTTGTTCTAAGACTTTCAACTTCACATCTGAGAACCGTGATGTTGTGTACTTGCATGTCTACTCCTACAGATGTGGGAACAAATAAACTGAACCTCCGCTGACCAAGAGAAAAATAAAGGTGATTTGTGCCCGTGATTAAATAAAGAGTGAATTCTGGTTTTTACCCCTTATTTTGACATTTTTGACACTAATTACCTCATTTAGCCGGATTTCATCCGTTTTACCCCATTTAGCAAAAGTGTTACCACAATTTACCCTAATCTAATTTTTGTGTGCGTTCTGACTGGCTGGCATGCCATGTCAACAGTTTTTTTTCTAACTATTTTTCTTGCTACTCAGCTCGTTTCCTGTTTGAAGTATTATGATGGGACGACTATACTTGATCAGTGTGGCATATTACCATTAAATAAATTATCAAAGAATTTTTTACTGATATAATTTAAAATCATGTATGTTTTTCTTCATTTATCATATAGGGCCTTAAGTATGCATGGTTTTATGGATTAGATGTGTTGAAATATACTACTTTACTTACTCTGATACACCTACAAATCTGAATATCTAGGTAGCAAATGTGTTAACAGGAAGAGTGTTAATACATGTATAAGTGATAGCATCTGTTGCTACTTGCTAGCTGTAAAAGAATTTTGGATCTTTGTATCTTATGATGCATGCTGAAACATGTTTATTTACCTTATTAGAGTAGATTATGATTTATTATGATTGCAGCCACTAATTCATTTATATTCTTCCTGCACAAAGCGGATGGCAATCAAGATGTGGAGTGTTAGGGCATCTCCTCCCCAGGCGTTTTTTTTGCGCCGGCGCCGAAAAATCGGCCTAGTCGCGCCCCCAGGAGTCCGATTTTCGCTAGCTTGGGCCGAAAACAGCGCCGGCGGACGCAGGCCGAACCCGGCACGCTGGGGGCACCCGGGGGCGCCGGGGCGAACTGTTTTGGCGCGAAACAGCCGCGGGCCCGCCGCGTCAGCGACTCTACCCTCTTCTCGGCCCTTCGTCGTCCTCATCGCCTCGTTTCCCGCGGCGAATCAATGCCAAAGCTGCCGCGCCGGTCAGCCTGCGCCACTGATGCCTCACGGGTGGCGCAGTGAAGACCGGATGACGCGCGTCCCTCGCCCTCCCTTGCCCGCCACGCGTACTCACGGCGGCTCGCGCACGGGCGACGCCTCGGCCTATATAAGACGCGCCCAAAAGCACTCGGCGACTCGTACTCTCTCGCCGTCGTCGTTCCTCCCTCGCCTCTCTCTCGCCGTCGTCGTTCCTCCTTCTCCTCTCTCTTGCCGTCTCCAGCACCCATGGCCGAGCGCTTCCCAGGCGACGGCGCGGCGGCGAACGGATTCGGCCGCCGCCATCTTCTCGAGAGCGAGGCTCGCCTCCTTTTCGAGGCCGAGTACCCGGTCCCGCCGGACATGCGGGTACCCGGGGCGTGGAGGATCAGCGCCGGCGGCGTGCCGGTGCCCCCGATACCCACCGGCGCGGCGCGGCGTGCGGAGATCGCACGCATCCGCTCGTCCCTACCGCGTGCGGCGAGGGAGGGGCCACGGTACGTCCCCGACAGCCCGCTCTGGGAGCCCTACTTCCGCCGCCGTCACGCCGAGCAGCTCGAGGCCACCAACGGCGTCGAGCCCTCCGGCAGGCTCAACGCCGTCGGCCGGCGTCGGTGGTGGGGCATGCCCGGGCGCACGTTGGAGGCCGTCCTCGAGTACATCGAGGGCGGCAACACGCCGCGCCTCGAGTACCCCGCCCCCCTTCCTTCTCACGCCGCCGGGGAAGCTCCTGGACCCCGAGGCGCATGGAGACCGGGGGGTCCTCCTCCTCGTCCGGCGGCTCGCCCTGCCTCCGCCCCGTCAAGCCCAAGCCGGAGCCCGGCCTCCCCGCGGAGTACGAGGAGATAGCCCCGCACGGCTTCTCCGACGAGGACGCCCTGCGGTGGGCGCGGGACGACTACCTCCGCGACGAGATGGTCCGGCAGCGCCGGGCCCTGGAGGAGATCGCCACCCGCAAGCGTGGGCGCGAGGACGAGCACGGCGTCGTGGTCCTCGACAGCGACGACGACGACGACGACGCCCCCGGACCGTCCAACCCGCCGCGCCAACCAGGGGAGGGATGCAGCAGGGACGGCGGAGGCGTAGGCGGGGACGGCGACGACGACGACGATGACGACGACGACGGCGGCGGCGGTGACTACACGCGGTTCTACAGCCTCCTCGGCATGTAGAACCGCGTGGGCGGGCAGCGAGGGAGACGGCGGGGGTAGCCCGCGGTAGTTTTTTTCTTTTTTTGTAAAATATGTTTATGTTTGAACAAACTCGCCAATATTTGCGTTAAATTTGAGTCGTTTTTGCGCCGTATTTGACTTTTTTGACTAACCGTGGGCGCCGCGACTGGGGGGCATCACGCCCCCAGTGCGCGGTTTAGCGCCGGTGCGCCCCCAGGGGGCGATTTTTTGCCCCTCCTGGGGGGCCAACGGCTGGAGATGCCCTTATGCATATTTTACATGACCGTGGATACAAGAATCCAGAGCTAGAGATGATTGAGAGGGGTTTCATTAGTTATTTAGATATAAAGGATAAGATCAAGGAATTGGGTTCCAACCCTTGGGACAACGTTTATTACCATAAGAAGGTGGCCAATGGGAACTCCATGGTTGAGTTAACAGATGATGCAGGTATGATGAACATGCTAGAGGAATTTGATGCTTATACGAAAATCAGTTTGCATGTTTGATTGGGGCGAGCAACGCAAACGAGAAGTCACTGGAGGCGAGCGTGGCGCACGGCCGACTTGGGCGTTGTGCGTTGGCCGTGATGCGAGCGACCGTCATCGGGCCGAGCCGATCGGGAGAAGCTACGTGGCCCGGTTCAAAAGTGAGAAAAATAGTCAGGAAAAATCACTAATGTGGCATCTGCCAGCTGGACCTAACAATTGTGACTGACCGGTCAGAATGCTCAAAAAAATTTAAACAGGGTAAATTGTGGCAACATTTTTGTTAAATGGGGTAAAATGGATGAAATCTCGCTAAATGGGGTAATTAGTGTCAAAAATGTCAAAATAGGGGGTAGAAACCGGAATTCACTCAAGAAAAAATCAATAGAACTCCAATTGTATCTCGTTCTGATCACCTACATACCATGAGAAAACGACTACCCACCCTCAATAGAACCTCAAATGTTCCTTCACTGGGCTTGAGGTTCCGGTAGTAGACGACTACCCACCCTCCCGCCCGGCAGCAAATTCACCTGGAGGTCGAGGGGGCCGTCGTCCTGGTACCGCAGCAGATCCATGTTGGTGTTAACATTATGAACGGTGAGCTTCGGCCCTCCCGGCTTTAGGAAGGGGGCGGCGGCGAGGAGTCGTTGACGTGGCAAAGGTGACACTTGGAGCCGCACAAGGACGTCAGGCGCGGAATGGCACACATGCATCGCCGCACACCTGAGCACGGCCTGAGTCCTCTCGGAGGCAGGGCCAGGGAGCACGAGCTCCGCAGCGTATAGATCATGCTCGACGAGCAGGACGGCGCGGGCGAGGTCGGCGCCCGCCCAGTGGAGGTAGCGGGTGGCCTGTTCTTCGGTGATGCATCCGAAGTAGCTCGTCATCAACCTGACGAGAGCCTGGCAGGACGCCTGAGCAACTCTGCGCCAGGTAACCCTGCGGACGACAAGCTATCCTTGGGCTGCCCCATGCCGGCGAGCCTCTTGGACCTCCTGATCCTCTTGGCGGGCGGCTCCTCCTTTGGCCGGAAGTCGTCGCGCGGGAGGAGGGCGAGGGTGCCGAGGATGATGTTGGAGACGGGGTCCAGGAGGCCGAGGGACAGGCTGCCGTCGCGCATGGTTTCGTATAGTTGATCCGCGACGGCGTCCGACATGTCTTGGACGGGCAGCCGGTCGAACGCCTCCTCGTAGAAGTCGGGGATGAGGTCGAGGAGGTCGGCCTTGAAGTTGAAGTTAGGGGGGGGGGGGGGGGGGGGGGGGGGGGGGGGGGGGGGGGGGGGGGGGGGGGGGGGGGGGGGGGGGGGGGGGCGTCGCACTCACCGCGGGCGGCCTTGAAGTTGAAGTTATGGGGTTCGTCGCGCTCGCCGCTGTACAGGCAGGAGAAGAGACCCCTGCGGCTGGACCTTGTTGGGCGGCATGATGCGACTGCGATTGATGCGGCGATTCGGCCGGGTCGGCCGGATATATATAGGGCTCAGGGTGGCCCGTTTGGGATCGATAACACTGCCGTTCCGATCCGGATTTAGCTCGGTCCGACCGAGCGGACCAAGAACTGCCGCCGGCGCCGGCGCTGGTTTCCTCTTCAAGAGATAGAAGAAGAGTAGAGGAAGTGGCACCAGCTCGTGGACGATGCTCGGCTCCTTCGCGTCGCCGTCCATGTCCACGGCAAGACAGTAGAAGAAGAGGAATCGCACGGGGATAGTGGCCGCCTGTGTCCATCATTTCATGGGCAGTTATACCAAACTAAAACCAGTTAAGGCTAATTGCGTGGAATTTATCCCTGCATGGCCGCATATCTCTCTTGCTTTTTCTTCCTCGCATGCAGGTTAAGTAATGGAAAGAAGATAGAATAAGGGTCTGTCTAGGATACATCTAGATGTGACATAGTTATGTCACATCTAAGTTGATGTCCACTCTGTTTGTGGTCTATTTTTTCCTAGTTTTTTTTTGTTTCTTGTTGCTACATTATATACTTGTGGGAGCTTAGATGTGATATTCTTAAATAACATCTAGATGTGAATTTGACAAACTGATAGAATAATTGCGGGAACAATATTGGAATGAGAGCGCTTTTATTCTTTTTCTGGCGCGTGTAAATTGCTCTGTTGTAACGGCAAGAAAGTGTTTCCTTAGAAGAGGACTCGAACTGTTTTTCTTCCTTTTATTCTGTTGGAAGTGGAACCGCGAGAAAGTGTTTTCCTAGAAGACATATTTTAGTGTGTTTGTTAATTCGTTTACTACTCCCTTTGTTCCATAATATAAAAACGTTTTTGATACTAGTGTAGTGTAAAAACGTTCTTATATTATGGGACGGAGGGAGTAGTTCGTATGTAGTCTATATTAAAATAGTTCATCCATTTTAGTCAGTATATAATTCATATTAAAATATACAAAACATCTTATATTTGTAAACGGACGGAAGTACTTCTTATGAAGATTGCAAGCTAACCTCTTTATCCAAATGTGTTGCGCAAGGAAAAAACCAGATAGAAAGTAAAAAAGAAAAAGGAAAAACCAAATAAAATCGATGACACTAAGGAAAGTAACAAAGAAAACCGAAAAAGAGAAAGAAGTAAAAGGACAAAAAAGAGAAAAAACCGAAAAAAAACCTGATGCAAAATAGTGAATGTCCCGATAATAAAACCACAGGAGAAAAAACTCATGTGCAGTACAATATTGGGCAACTCCAGAGATCTTCAAAGCACGACGGTCCCCCGGGATATAGACCACTCGGTAACACCCAAGGTAAGGACGGACTTGGCATCCTCTGCGGCACAAGTTGGCTTCTGTTTCCAAGGCCAAATACCGTCTGTGGATTTGGTTCTAAAGCTAAAAATTAAAAAACTCCTCTCCAAGACACTAGCACCATAAACCAAGCGTTACTACAACACATTAAACCGAGCGTAACCACATTAGATGAATGCACCTGTTAGACCAACTAGGGCGGATGTACTATTAGACCAACTAGGCCCAACCTCCTCGACCTATATAAGGCGGGGCTAGGGCACCCTTGCGCGGCAGGAAATGACAAACGAGATTCGCTCATATACTTGTACTGCCACAAAATTTGTCCTACGAGCCTTGGTTAAACACTCGGTAGAAGTAGGGTGTTACCTCTAGGCAGAGGGTCCGAACCTAGGTAAATTCCTCATTTGAATCCTGTACGTAGAACCTTCAAGTGTGTATTGCTTCATGAATCCCGCATCATGACAATTGTCACGAAATCCCCACAAAAGACTTCATTGACAAAAAGAAATGATGACATACTATGAATCTTCTATATCTAAATAGCTAGCCTTCAATTACATATTTCTCTCAACAAGCAAACATGTCATCGCAACATGCAACATACATATGAGGAAAGGACCTCCGTCAACATGCAGCCATGCATAGTAGAAGCCCACCTCAATACGCAAACAACCATGAGAATTTTTATTCCATTATGCTATTTATGTTTAAAAAATATTGTTCAACATAATAAATTATATATTTTCAGTACTTTTATCATATTATTATCTAAATATATGTGTTTGAGACTTTATTTGCCCATGCAGAAGGAGAAGGCCGGGCACCAACTTTACACGGGGCGGTTGGCACTAAAGGAGGATCACGGTCGGTATAGCTGCTTGCTGGTGGCCAGACTTCTAAATCAGAGCGTAGGCGCCGAGATCAAGGCCGAGAACTAGAAAAAATAAGCACGTGGCTCCCATGAAGATTCCGACACCTGGTGAAATACAATTGCCGGCACTAAAATTAACAGATGCGTTAGGCCCGATCATCATTGCACCCACCAGAAATATTACCACCACTTTGAGGGCAAGGAACCTGCAATCATGCATGCAATATAAACCGCAAAAATTAATACTTAAATGAACAAGCCCCCGAGATATATATTGATGGATGTGAAGGGCTATACATGTGGAAATTGTAGATAAATTCTAAAGTTCGGATACAGATGCCGCTACCAACAAGTACTCTCTTCATTCTAGAATATAAGATGCATTAATTTTTCTGAAAGTCAAATATTTATATGCTTGACCAAAATTCTGAAATAAATATCAACATCTTGAATATCAAAGAAATTAATTATGAAAATACTTTTTTATGATGAATCTAAAGTTGAAAACTCGGTATTGTAGATACTGATATTTTTTTGTCTAGAAACTAGTCAAACATGAAGAAAATTGACTCTTGAAGAAAAAATCAATAGAACTCCAATTGTATCTCGTTCTGATCACCTACATACCATGAGAAGATGAACAAGAGGACGGCGACGACGCGTTCAACCATGCTCTTAGGAGTCGGACACGCCCCACAGCAGCAGCCGCAGCAGCCGATGGCCACGCTGGCGACTATCTGCGTCATGAACGCCAGCGCCGCCGCTAGGAGACCACAGGGCAACGCCGGCGATAGCCTGTAGGTGCAGTAGGCGTCGCTGCCCTTGCCCGGACTTGGAGCCGCTGTCTGCATGAATGAATGGATGGATGGAAACACGCCCCGTTAAGAACAAGCAAATTGTTCCTACTAACAAGATCAACAATGGCCGGACGTCACGAGGATCGCCGGCCGGTCGAGAAAGCCATCTAGCATACGGGCGGTGCGTACCACCCCCATGAAGATGGCGCCGACGACTCCGAACAAGACGGTCAGCCCGGCCAGCACGCCGGCCACCACCATCAGAACATTCCTGTTCTTCTTGGTCTTCGACCTCATGACTACGTACTCTGGGCTAGCTTTGCTGTTTGCTTCTCCTGTAAAGTTGTAACTAATGCTCAGCTGGGCTGGATCGATCATGATATATATATAGATACGTAGGTTATCGCAGTACGGTTAGCTTGATGACGGTCTGACGTACTCAAGCATTGAAATTGCCAATTAATGGCATTGCTGTTGCTGCATTTCGATACAAGCTGTAGAGTAACAAAATATAATTAACATAACCCTGGAAGTTGCATGGAACCTGTCGAACGATCTCAGAAGTCGTTATGTACGTACGTAGTGAAGACAAAATGACTTTGGGTTCTCAGCTCGGTGCGGTGCTGCATGCAGGTCTCGACTAGCAGCTATAGCAAAAATTAAGCAACGACGTCGACGTGTTCCAAAGCTAAGATGTCAGTCAGTACATCTCGTGTCCTATTTCCATTCCCCCTCTCTCTCCGGCAACGGAAATCCGCTATCGTCACACCGGTTAGAAGATTTCTTTGGCACCTCTAAATAAATCCTAAAGATAAATTGTGAGCTCCAATGATCGCTCCAGAGTTGTTGTGCCGATCCGCCTGTCTCCTGGTTACAAGGCTACAAGGCTTCCTGCTCCCAACCCCTTGGTCGACCACACTCCCGCACCAACCTTGACAAAAGGTGGATTTCATTGACTTCAACATAAATTATGAAATGGGCACAAATATAATACAAAACTAAAGCTATGCCTAAGCGAGGACAGAAAACCTAAAGCAATCAAAACTGCGATGGAGAAACGACGATAACAATCATATCCGCACCAATCATTTCTTAACCTCACAAGGATCTTTAACAACAACGCCTTTAAGAAGGGAACAACGCTCAAGCACCATCGTTACCGAATCCAACCACCAAAAGCCAGCTTCTATGTTTTCACACTAAAGAACAAGTCCTGCCATATTTGAGCAATGTCTTCAACAGGGTAATGGCTCAAAAACATAGCCATTGCTAGGTATAACCGACTTGGACGAGACCAAGGGTTTTCAGCCCAGAACTCAAGACCGGGTACTCAAGAAGCACCACCAAATCGGAGTCAAACATGTGTTGTCGCAACCGCTTTTCCGCAATCCCAATAGCTACATGCGTTGGGCTACAAATCCCACCGTCACTGCTGCACAACCATACCCTCTGTGACAAGCCGCCGTCGATATATTACATCTCACTGTCGAAGGCAAAATAGCCGGAATGAGATCCCCAAAACCTACAAATGAGCCTTTCAACTACATTCCGCAACCTTGCCAGAACGAGCGGCACCAAATCTAGAGAGTGAACCCTCAGGAAGACCCATCGGTGGCCACCACAATCCACAACCGGAGTGAGATAGCACCACCACACACATCAACTTTCCACCCATTCTAGGCAACCGATCTTAGGCCAGGCCACCACACTAATCTGAGGCGAAGTGTGTCCTCAACGACTCCCCGCAAGGGAACCTCAGCGGGAAAGTAGTCGTGTGCTTGTGATGGTGCAACAACGAACCATAAGTATGCACGCGGCAGCGGCAACAACATGATTGCATTTTTTTTTCTTTTGAGTTTAGATTATTTATTTCATATCTAGTCGGGCCGATTTACCATGTAGACAACGAGCAACTAGGCATGTAGCTCATTTGATTGGTCATGATTTTCCTCACATGAACTGAAAAATATTGGGAATTCAAAGAAGTATGGTATAAATAATATGATTTGTTAAACAAAAAAAGTATAGTATATACAGATGTGGGCTATTGTTTATGTACTTTTTTCATATCTAGGAGCATTTTTGAATTTTTTTTAACAAGATGCTCGGCCAGTTCTTTTCAGAATCCGGGTATGGAGAATCAGAAACAGAAAAGAACTTGATTCTTCCCTGAGAATCTTGGAAAATCATGCCAGAATAGCAATGTATCTCAAAATCGTCCAAAACCCATGAATCTAAATGTACCTCAAAATCGCCAAAATCCTACAATTCCAGCTATTCTGCTACCAATAATCCTAGACGCACGGATTATTACGGAGTTGTTACGGATCTTTCTTCTCTAACTAATCTATCTCCCCCTGATTTTCAGTCAGGGTGGGGCCCATCCTCCCCCCTTCTCCAATCCCAAGCTCCCACGTTTGCTAGTCTGTGAATCACATAAACCTTCTCTCCGTGTGTCTAGCATTACTCTTTTACTACGTCCCTAGAAAAACGTTTTGTCCCGGGGCAATATCCTTGTTTGAGGGATTAATTACATAACAAATGCCACCGCTCCTCTCCCCCACAGCTTGATTTCCTGCTAGGCTCCAGCAGTGTCGCGCAATTGCATGTGACCTCCTCGAAGCGGCTCTTCTGTGCCTCTCCCTGGATCCATCCCACGACTCCTGCCTCTCGCAGGGGGCTAGGCCAACTCCAGCCGCTAGTGTCGTGGATCCGAGACCAATTTACAGAGGAGGAGGGCGAGCTGGTGTGTCATGAAAAGCGTGCTTGTGGCCGTTGTTCTCGTGCATGTTGTGCCACAGGCCGCCCCTCGCCCATCGACGTCGCTCATACCATGGCGTGGCCATATCTTCCTTGTGTGTGTTCGGCAGAATGGTCCACACGAGGTGCTCAATAGAATGCACGTGAGCACATAAGTACGTCAAAACTTGTTTCGTCCTAAATTAACCTCATAATTGGGTGAATCATTTGATTAGCACTTGAACAATAAAACTTCCTGTATACCCATTCTCTGCAATGTGACACTTCGGCAAAGTCCACTAATTTCTCTTCTAAGAGCCAGTGAATAAAAAGACACGAAAAATAATCATCATTAATTCTAGAAAATCACAATAATTACAAAAGCCACCTGCACCATACTATTTTTGGTTGTAGTTTCACTAATGGATCCGCGGTTTTGCGATGATTCTTGTGATCTGCAATGACTGCATGGATAACTCAATGTTACCAACTCCGCGCACAATTTCGGTCCAGGGGCATTATAAACATTTCACCACATAACTCATAAAACAATATTAGACTGCAATCTTTGAAAAGACTGGACGTCTGATTCCATTGGCAGCTGAATCTATGGGCAGTTTCCCGGAATCTGGTATGGAAAATCCGGAGTTGAAAAGAACAGTCCTTACTCCAAGACAGGTTTTAAAATTGGAAAAAGGGAATGGAATACTTCAAGGATGAGTTTTTATGTTTTTAATGCATTTTTTATACTTCTGGTAGTTGAATTTTATGAATTTTGATTGAGTAGACTTGCATTTGTACCTAAATTTTTTAGAGCTTAAATATTGGTCCCGGCTAAATTTTATTCTAGGTCCGCAACTACTTATCATATTTGAACATATGCCATGTGATGGCTCATGAGTTAGCAAATCCTAATTGTGACGGATTGATGAAAAATCCTCCAAATGAAATCTTAGCATCCATGCAAATGATGTCACTTTGATAACCATGCAATTGTGTTTAGATGTCAAAAGAAAAACTAGAAGAGCAAACCAATTTATATTATTTCCTAAAAAGACTTATATTATACTCCCTCCATTCCATAATGTAATGTATATTTTTTTTGTAAAGTCAAACTTTGATCATGTTTGTGGAGAAAAATATTTACATCTAAAATACCAAACTTATATTAGAATCATCAGAAGATATAGTTTTCTCTGTAAACTTGATCAAAGTTTGCGTACTTTGACTTTTCAAACAATCTATACACACTATATTATGAAACGAAGGGAGTATTATATACTCCACTCCAATCCATATTAATTGGCGACAATTAATATGGACTAAATAAGCAGCAATTAATATGAATCGGATTGAGTAAAAAAAATTTGTGGGGTAATCGGATTGAGTATTTGTTTATGCATATACTCTTTTATAACACAATGGAAGTGGCCCCTAACTAATCTTGCAAGAAAAGTGTGCGGCCAGGTTGTTCTACTCTTTAGGCAGGCGCACGTTCAACAAATTTGGTAGAAACTGTTAGAGATGAAAGGAAATAAACTGAACCTCCGTCGAACAATGAAATTTTCAGCTGATCACATAATTGCAGACAACAATGAAGGTTCGGACAAGATGGAATACAGAATACAAAAGTATTACAACAAGCTTGATCTTAATACAGTAGAGTATTTCTACACCAGGTTTAATAAGGTTAAGACCTAATACTAGTTCCTCCCGCTGTTGAAATTAATACTCGTCACCCTCCTGCGATAACTCTTTTTGACGTTCACAGTACTTCCTCATATCGTCTGCAAACTGCGCATCACTCCTAAAATCGAACATTAAATCAGCGTCCAGTATTCCGTCCGTGTGTGCCGTTCCATCGCCGGTAATATCATGATTACTGTTAATAAAGTCTGCTGAATCTGGATACACAATCTTCCTCGCGGTTGACTCTCCATAGTAGCAACGGTCTGTCACCAAAACCAAAATTGATTTATTATGATTCATTTTCATGCTTGAAAAATTCATAATGTTGACTGCAAAATAAGAAAGGACATATAACTAATTATACAAATAAACGCTGATTTCAACCTATTGCCCGGATGGCTGATTCACAAGTTTGTTGATAGTGGGTGTATGCTATAGCCGCTAAGTTGCTGTATCATCTTATATATATGGAAAATGGTTTAGCGATGAAAACGCGAGGAGCAGAATTCTGAAAAGCGGAAAAGCAGTGAATGTGCGCAAAGACGCAGTGCCCTATACAAGGTCTTCGGTATGGGAGATATAGAATATATACTTGCTAGTCTGGTGCACACAAAACATAACTAAAATTCTAGAGACTAATGCACAGTCTAGATAATGCTGTGAAGTGGAATGTGAGACCAAATTTTTTTTTGTATATTTATTTTTGACCAAAAAATCTGAAAGATTTATCCTAGATTCTAGATAGAAAGCTTTGCCACGCTGCAAAGGTTTGAACTTCAAAACATGTTTTATGCGAGAGAAACAAAAAAGAGAAATGTGTTTGCACGAATCGCGAAGCGCAGAATGGATGGCTAGATAGGAAGGGCCTGGGTGCAGGTGTTCTATTATATATTTTCGATCCGAAGTATGTCACCATGAACTTGCGGAGAGCCAGGAAGGATGCCGCAGCAATTCCGCGCCAGGTATCCCTCCGGCAGGTTGGCCCAATGGTAGTGGACCAGCTATCCTTCGGCCGCGCCGCGCCGGCCATCCTCTTGGACCTCCTCCTCCTCTTAGAGTCGTGCGGAGGCGATCGGGTTGCCCTAAAGTCGCGCGGGAGGAGGGTGATGGTATTGAGGATGATGTTGGAGATGGGGTCCAGGAGGCCGAGCGAAAGGCCGCCCTTGAACATGGTCCTGGCCAGTTCTTCTACGGCGTCCGGCGGCATGTCGCCTACGGGCAGCCGGTCGAACGCCTCCTCGTAAAAGTCGGGGATGAGCTCGATGAGATCGAGTCTGAAACAGAAGCTAGGGGGTTCATCGCACTGGCCGCTGTACAGGCAGGAGAAGAGCCCCCTGCGGTCGGGATCCGGCGCCTGGACCTTGTTGGGCGGCATCGCATCAGCTGCGATCGATTGATGCGGCGGTTCGGTCGGCGGCAGGGTATAGGGTTGGTGACTGGGTTTGGTGGCCGTGGGGGTCTAGTCTAGGGACGATGAAGACGACGATCGATCGGTTCCCATGAGCAGACAACGACACACGGCGCGCGCGACTGATATGGGCCAAAAGTCGCTGGCCCGTTCCATCTTTCTGTCGGCCTATATCGGTGTGGCCCGTCCAGGTATACTTTCTTATTTGTCTCAAAATAAATTGCCTCAAAAAAATTGACGTACAGTCCTCCTGCGCGTTCACGAAAAAAAAGACATGTCCAGCTCGACTTACGGCCAAATTAGCTGTGCATCCCTGACCCATCAAGCGAAAAAAATTCTAGTTTTGTTTGGATTGCTCCATGTCCTTTATGGAGTAATTGTAACGCTATTTCCGAACGGAGGTTGTAGTTTTGTTTGGATTACTCCATGTCCTTTATGTATTAATTGTAATGCTATGGAGACACAATGCTGTTTAAGATCAACAGTTTTCTCCAGGTATTCTAGTGGATCTCTTTACTTGTCAAAGTTGCTCAATTGGGACAGCTCTTACCCATGGTTAATGGTCTGCTGCTCAGTAGAATTAGCACCCTTGCTCTCAAAGTTGTTTCCATTCATGTCATTACCTAGACTGTTCAGGTGAAACACTTTGTGACGTGTTTAGTCTTGGTGATCTTGCTAATAATTATCTTTAAGGCAAAACAAAAATATGGCCTAATTATGAGGTAAATACACCAGAGGTGCCTAAACTTGTCCGGTGCGGTCACTTTAGTGCCTAAACTTGTAAAATGTCAAAAACTGGTGCCACAACTTGTCCATTTGGTGCATATACGGTGTCTTGCTCGTACGCCGCTGTATTTGCTTGTCGTGTGGCCCACGGGTCAGTGGGTGAGAGCGCAGGAAGAGATGAGTCGAACGAGCGCAGCGATTATTTTCTAGAAACCCCCAGAGCTTTTATTAATTATCGCAAAAAAGTCCTTGATCTGTATAACCGTCCATACCCCCCCCCCCCCATTCAGAGAACAGAAAACCAAATCCTTAACCCTATGTAGGCGGCGGCGGATGTAGTTGATTTGTCGCCAGCGGCGAGTTGTTGACTGAGAGTAGGTGGCGAAGCCGTCGGTGTTATTTCTCTGCTCCCCCCTTGTCCTCTGCTGCTCTTGTCCTCTGCCGCTCGATGAGATGGCCGGCGCCGGTGGTCAGAACCACATCAAGGAGAAGTGGAAGCAGAGTAGCGGTCAGGTGATGACACCCATTCTTTCTGGAGGCCTCTTCTTTCTGCTCGCCATGTTCCCCCTGCTCCCCTGCTCGCCGTGTTGCAAATGAAGGCATGGACTATGGCAGAAGGTTGTTGGGTGGCTTGTATGATTTGGCTTTGAGAAAATGTAAGGTTCCTGTCTTTCGCACCGAGTACTTTTTTACATTTTCAGGATGTAAGGCTTGTGAATAGATCCAAGATGGGATGGCCGGGCAAAGACAATCATTTGTGATCTGGCTATGAAGAACATGCTATTGCAGGAAGAAGTTGAGAAGGAGACTGAGAAGCATAGTGATAGGGAGAAGAAGGTCATTGCTAGGATTAATAAGGAGCAAATGATGTGCAGACATAGGATTTTGGTACTTGCCATTAGTATGTGTGTTGGCTTGTGTGTCATTCTGTTAGCAGTAGCAGGGAAGAATTAGAAAGAGATTGAGTAAAGAGATGAGTTTGGTAAGAGTGTGTTGGCTTGTAGAAGGCAGGAAATTACATCAATGATGCTTGGGTCATCATACTCTTCTTATGATTCCTCTGCTCCTCTTGGTTTTGGTTCATCATTTACATGGTTGTGGTGACCTTTTTTATTATGATCAGCAGCTCCACATATAGAACAATGCATGGTGACACCATGTTTTGTTACTTTCTTTAGACCATCCTTACCCTTTTTCTCTTCTTGCTCTTTCTTCCTACTTTTCTTTGGCCTTCCCATGACTTTTGTGTAAATAGGTGGATACACATCTATGCCATCCATTTTCTCCCAATGCTTCATGTCCCTCATGGGCATAAGGTTCCAGCCATAGCAACTCTTGTAGTTCTCAACACTATAACAGGCATGCACCATGCTCTCTGGCTCAATCCTTTCATGTCTGAAACATGCAATGGCATGATGGCATGGGATGGCTGAGAGTTCCCATCTGTTGCAGTCACAACTGTTCATGTTCAAATCCACAACATATGTAGACAAAACCCGAAAAGCACCTTTCCCATACTCAGTAACCATGCAGTTCTTTGCCCATTCTATATATTTGTCTAGTTTCTTCTGAATTTTGGGGCACAGCCTGCCAGTCCACTTCTCAGATTCCCTTTGTTTGCCAACTATCCGGTTTGCTAGTTTATGGAAAATATAATCTAACATGGACTTTATTGGCAGATCTCTTCCATCCATAATATAGTTGCATAGAAAATTTAATCAATGTAAAAGGATAGGGTATAAGTGGCATGCTATTGAGAACAAAAAGAAGAAGAAATTGCAGCATACCTGTTGAACACCTCAGACATATTGTTGAGGAGGATGTCACACTTGCAGAAAGGGTTAAAGAAAGCCTTTATCCATGTTCTTGGAGACAACTTCTCAACCCACTTGTAAGCATCTAAACTGTGTTCCTTTATTTACTCCATGTTTTTGTGGTAAGAAATTTTGTTTGTAGATCTTGCTATTGCCCATAAATCATTCTTCAACGTTTCACCCTTGTGTACTTTGTGGAAATTCTGATATATGTGCCTCACACAATGTCTGTGCTCAGAATGAGGGGACACTTTCTGCACTGCAGCAATCAATCCCTGCAAAATTCATGTCAACTTAGACCAACTTCTGCAATCACAATATCAGAACCAAATTATAGATATAACAATGCTTACCTTTTGCTTGTCACTCATTAGTATGTAAGATGATGAGTTGGAAATGTTCAGATCATCCTTCAATGAAGCCAAGAACCACTCCCAACTACCTGTCGATTCTACTTCACAAAGACCAAATGCAATGGGGAATATGCAGTCATTGGGATCGACACCAACTGATGTAAGCAAATTTCCTTTGTACCTAGTTTTAATGTGACAACCATCAAGGAAAATTATTGGTCTACAAGCCTTAAGGAACCCTTGTTGGGGAACGTAGCAGAAATTCAAAATTTTCCTACATATCACCAAGATCTATCTATGGAGAGACTAGCAACGAGGGGAAGGAGAGTGCATCTACATACCCTTGTAGATCGCTAAGCGGAAGCGTTCAAGTGAACGAGGTTGATGGAGTCGTACTCGTCGTGATTCAAATCACCGATGACCAAGTGCCGAACGCACGGCACCTCCGCGTTCAACACACGTGCAGCCCGGTGACGTCTCCCACGCCTTGATCCAGCAAGGAGAGAGGGAGAGGTTGAGGAAGACTCCATCCAGCAGCAGCACAACGGCGTGGTGGTGATGGAGGAGCGTGGCAATCCTGCAGGACTTCGCCAAGCACCACAGAAGAGGAGGGAGAGAGAGATGCAGGGCTGCACCAACGAGAGATCGAATCGCATGTATTATGGGCAGCCCTAGGCCTCATATATATAGGGAAGGGGAGGGGCTGCGCCCCCTCTAGGGTTCCCACCCCCTAGGGGGGGCGGCAGCCCTAGATGGGGATCAAGGATGGCGGCCAAGAGGGGGAGAGGAGAGGGAGGCGCACCAATATGGGCCTTAAGGCCCATATCCCTTAGGGTTTGCCCCCTTTCCACCTCTTAGGCGCCATGGGCCCTTGTGGGAGGTGCACCAGCCCACTAAGGGGCTGGTCCCTCACCACTCTTAGCCCACGCAAGCCTCCGGGGTTGGTGGCCCCACTTGGTGGACCCCCGGGACCCTCCCGGTGGTCCCGGTACGTTACCGATAAACCCCGAAACTCTTCCGATGACCAAAACAGGACTTCCCATATATAAATCTTTACCTCCGGACCATTCCGGAACTCCTCGTGACGTCCGGGATCTCATCCGGGACTCCGAAAAACATTCGGTAACCACATACAAACTTCCTTTACAACCCTAGCGTCATCGAACCTTAAGTGTGTAGACCCTACGGGTTCGGGAGACATGCAGACATGACCGAGACGTTCTCCGGTCAATAACCAACAGCGGGATCTGGATACCCATGTTGGCTCCCACATGTTCCACGATGATCTCATCGGATGAACCACGATGTCAAGGACTTAATCAATCCCGTATACAATTCCCTTTGTCTAGCGGTACGATACTTGCCCGAGATTCGATCGTCGGTATCCCGATACCTTGTTCAATCTCGTTACCGGCAAGTCTCTTTTTACTCGTTCCGTAACACATCATCCCGTGATCAACTCCTTGATCACATTGTGCACATTATGATGATGTCCTAGCGAGTGGGCCCAGAGATACCTCTCCGCTTACACGGAGTGACAAATCCCAGTCTCGATTCGTGCCAACCCAACAGACACTTTCGGAGATACCTGTAATGTACCTTTATAGCCACCCAGTTACGTTGTGACGTTTGGCACACCCAAAGCACTCCTACGGTATCCGGGAATTGCACAATCTCATGGTCTAAGGAAATGATACTTGACATTAGAAAAGCTTTAGCATACGAACTACATGATCTTGTGCTAGGCTTAGGATTGGGTCTTGTCCATCACATCATTCTCCTAATGATGTGATCCCGTTATCAATGACATCCAATGTCCATGGTCAGGAAACCGTAACCATCTTTTGATCAACGAGCTAGTCAACTAGAGGCTTACTAGGGACATGGTGTTGTCTATGTATCCACACATGTATCTGAGTTTCCTATCAATACAATTCTAACATGGATAATAAACGATTATCATGAACAAGGAAATATAATAATAACTAATTTATTATTGCCTCTAGGGCATATTTCCAACAACCCTCTCTTACATGCATCATATGACCAATATAGTGTTGAAAAGTGATTTTTTTTGTCTCTTTAGTTTTATTGTCAAAAACCTTCTTTGTGCACAAGAAAAACTTGCTTCCTGGGTTAGTCCTTCTAATCTCTTGGCCATAATCCCACAGCATCTTGTACTGGTCATCATCCTCTCCTCTGATCGACCTAACTGCCGCTCTTCTTGCCCTTCCTAGCTTACTTCTCTTAGCAATCATGTTATATTCTGTCTGCACCTTCTCGAAAAACTTCCTCAAAGGCATTTTCTCATTATCTCTGAATTCACCTCTGAATTTTGCAATCAGAAATGGGGCAGTGAGAACTTTAAGGTCCCAAGCTTTGGTGCATGTGTGATTATCAAGATATTTCTTGATCTGAATGCTACTACTCCTGTTATCTTTGCCTGCCTTCAAATACCAAGTACATCCAGGCTTGCAAATAGCTTCTAATTTAGTGGCCGTATTCCTTGTTTTCTTCACCTTCACTCTGTTTCTCACACTATAGGAAACAAGTGCAAGCCTGAGCTCTTTCATGTCACCAAATAACATGCCAACTTTGAAAGCAGGAGCATTAAGATCAGTGCATGGATTGAATGTGCTGAACCTATACTTGTGCTTCTCTTTCTCTTCTTTTGAAAGTTCCAAGTGACTATCATCTAGGACATCATTAGGAAGTTCTCCTTCATAATCAGGCAAAATCTCCTTCTCTCTGTGATCATCAACATCTTTATCTACATTACTATCAAACAGGTCGTCATCACCATCTGCTACTTCATAATCACTCTCGTAGAAGTCCTTGTCTGTTACAATTTCTTCTGTGTTCTGATGTAAATCATCATCATGTTCAGAGCTTGTACTGTCACCATTCTCGCAGTTGTCAAATTCAGCCTCTAATTCTTCATTACCAACACGAGAACTACAGCCTTCACCAAATGGGATGAAACTCTTTGCTTTGATAATAACTAATATCTCCTGCGCTTTCTGGTATTTCAAACCAGAAAACATTTTCTTTGCCCTTTCCTGACTTAACTTGAGTTATTACTTTTGTTGGTTCATTCAGTCCATGCAGCAACACATCATCATCATTGCTTAGTAACTGCAGAGTGTCACCATGGTCTACCAGCAGGACCAAGTTCTTGTGTTCTACTATTGCACCAATCATGAGCACTATATCTGCATCACATGACATCAGGTGTAGCCCGTCACAAAAAGATTTACCGGGTTGGCACCAATGCACATCTATCTTGGAGTTTGCTCTGTCATGGCCCAGTTGGAGAAGGAAATCATCTATCCATAAATTAGACCAAGTATCACTCTGACAGTAGTCAAACCAGTCCACTTCATGATCTATATACTTCATGTTGCTACCAGATCCACAAAAAAATCCCTTGTGATGGATTTCAACTGTGAAGAGACCATCAAATAGCCCTGCATTATTAAAATAGAACAAATATTCAGATAACTATGCTGCACATATATTCAGCACAAATTTCACTTATGTACAAAAGAATTAGTTACCTATTCAGTACACAACATCCATATATTTAGTTTACTAAACAGATAATTATTTAGTTTAATAAACACTTAATTATTCACTACTTTACATACAACTGCACACATTCAGTACATCTGTACTGCATAGCACAAACTGAGCACATATATTCAGTTTTGTGCAGTGCACACATTCAGTAGATAACCTGTCACCAAAATTCAGTTTAAGTGTACATCAGGTGTCACCAAAATTCAGTTTACTGTATGATAACTGAAGACAAAATTCAGTTACAAATCTTATGAAAAAATTAGTTCGAACAATCTACTCCCTCCGTTTGGAATTACTTGTCGCGGAAATGGATGTATCTAGATGTATTTTAGTTCTAGATACATCCATATCCGAGACAAGTAATTCCGAACGGAGGGAGTACAAATCTGAGGCGCAATGACCAATGACCAACAAGACAAATAATCATAGATCAGAAATATTGTAGCCTAATTGTTGCGCACATAAGCATGAGCAGCTGCTGACAGGAAAGACGCCTACTTTCAAAAACCCCAAATAAACCCTAGCGAAAATCAGGATCAATGCACCCATATCTGATCCGCAACGGTCCACATACACATCACGCATACCATGGAAGAAAGATGAAGATCAAGCATGGCAAAAGAGCCGGCAAACCCTACCCAACGCATACGCATGGATGAGGAATAGAGAATCGAGATGAAGAGAAAACAGGAAGGGTGTGACTTACCATACGTAGGAGCTGCTTCGCTTGGAAGATGACGGCGAGGGTCATCCATCGCATCCGCCGGCGATCGCCGTGCCGCACCACCTCCGCCACCTTCACCTCAGATTGATCGTGAGAAAGCAGAGACAAATATAGGCGCAAATATAGCAGGCAATCAGTTCCCGCCGTTGGAGAGACTTTTTGTGATAATTAATAAAAGCTCCGGAGATTTCTGGAAAATAACCGCTGCGCTCGTTCGACTCATCTCTTCCTGCGCTCTCACCCACTGACCTGTGGGCCACACGCCAGCTGTCAGGCCACGCGACAAGCAAATACGGCGGCGTACGAACGAGGCACCGTATATGCACCAAATGGACAAGTTGTGGCACTGGTTTTTGACATTTTACAAGTTTAGGCACTAAAGTGACCGCGCCGAACAAGTTTAGGCACCTCTGATGTATTTATCTCTGTCTAAACTTCTTTTGTAATCACCGAATATAATTGCGTATTCTTTCTCATGGAAAACTAAACCAGATGCATTGGAGCAAGGAACACAACAATTGTGACGACAGGATCAGCACCTTACCTGATGAGATCCTAATCAAATTATTTTTTAAAGGAGGATATATAACCAGTGGCTTCTGCATCAGGATGATCCATGCAGCCATATATTATTAAAAATACAAAATCCAGCAACAGAACATCATCGATCCGGAAATAAATCAAAAAACAAACCCTGAGTCTGTATACCTCGCGACAGTACGTCCTCACAGATAGCCACTAATCCCTATGATACAAGACACAATATAAACGAAAATATACAACTCCTAGCCTATGCCTTCAAGAAGGAATCGCCGCACGTGCGTCGATGATGGCGAGTCCACCATAAGGTTGAACTCCGGATTCTCATTCTGAAAGCCAAGCCTCAATCCACCACCTTCAGCAAGGACACGACACAGCGCGTGACGACATAGTTTGATCAGAGATTTTGTGTTTCCACCGGAGTGCATAAACTCATCGTTGAAGCCGTATGTACCATCCGCCCTTATCCGTCTACCGACACCTCGATAGCCGGATACCTCTGGAGGAGACAACGGAAGACAAAGACATCCCATACCACCTGCCTCCCGCTACTGCCGCATCACCTTCGATCCGACGGCAGCAAGCTAAACATGACACCTCCGCCGGAGCCACCGTGCATCACCTGCCGCTAGCGGGCATGACTTGACGTCTCCATATAAGACGTCGTGCGTAGCATCCGCCGGTAGCACGTCCACCGATGGCTTCACCTGCCGGCGACATGCACCGTCCCATAACTCCGAAAAAGACACATGTGTCACCTGTCGAGCCGCCCCACAACTCCCAAAGAGACACACTTTGAAGGCTTCGGGTGTCCTCTCTATGACTTCCGGCTTTTGGATGGATTGCAGAATGTGCGGCTGAAGCGGCTTGTCCTATCACGTTGTTTTCATCATTTTGCGTTCAACTCCTCATTGTTTCACAGACTCACGGAACTCACTCTGTGCAAAATTTCGGATCTTGGAGGCGTTTGTGATGTTCTGACCAACTGTGTGCAGCTGGTGGATTTCAGGCTCAAATATTCTTGTGTCTCCTATCCTGTTTTACGAATCAATGCTCCAGCATCCAAGTTGGAGGCTGCAAGTGGACAACTGCAAAATAGGCAAAACAATTCCTGCAGTCACTGCGAATCAATCTGTTGTTGAGTTGGTTAGGTGGACAGTGGTATCCCCAACCCACCAAGGTTCAAATCCTGGTGCTCGCATTATTCCTGGATTTATTTCTGGATTTTCGGCGATACGCTTTCAGTAGGGGTAGGGTATGCGTGTGTGCGTTCATAGAAGTGAGTGTATACGCGTGTATATGAGCGCTTGTGTCTGTACTGATGCTCAAAAAAAAATTCCTGCAGTCACTGCCTTGTCTTGAAACTTCTGTTTGTGGGGGTCAGCCAACCAAACTATATTATGGTGGGGTTTTTTGATTTTTTGCCATCAATTACTTTGCATTTTGACAATTTGCCACTTCTTACATGGTAATTGATCTGTGGCCACTCTTTACATCGGACTTTGATTTTTTGCCCTCTGTCGGATGGGCCCCACGTATAATGACCGAAACACCCATGCTCCCAGATTGACGGGAGAGGAGCTCTCGGTCGCTCGTCTCGTCCCCTTCCTCTCGCGGGCAGCAACACCAGGAGACCTCGGCGGCTACTCGACGGGGAGTCGCATTTGGTGGTCCTCGATGACGGACGTCCCTGCCTCCCTGGTCGTCCGCGGCGACTACATCCCGGCGAAGTTACTCCTCTCTGTCCCGCTCCCCCTCCCACGGCAGCCGGCGGTTACATCCCGGGGTGTGCTCTTGTGCCGGCCATCCTGGTTCCATGATGTGCGCAACCGCTGCTGCTTGTGCTCGGCAGCCGGCAACCGCGTTGCCGTGATGTGCGCTGCCGCTGCGGCTCCGATGACCACTGCTGCAGCCTGCAGGGACGCGGCGTACAGCACCGCGTGGACGGACCGACCTTTCCCTTCGCCGCCTCGAACATCAGTAGCTCGTCCATGGTACGGAATCCAACACCGTGCTCTACTCCGTCCACCTTGTGCAGGTCGTCCCACGCGGTCCTTGAGCCGCACGGCCGCCGCCTCCGTGCAGGTCGTCTCGCGCCGTCCATGGCTGGATGCATCTTGGCGACTTGGCTCATGGATGGATTCATCAGCATGTGGAGACAGGGAGAAGAGAGGCAAGCACGAGGTGCTGGAAAGCCAGAGAGAACGGCGGCCGCGACTGGATTCATCCCGATTTGGGGAATCAGTGAGCTCTGTTTTAGTCAAACAGCCACAAAGGGTAAACCTGTTCATTGTTTTGTGCATATATTTTATCCATCATTTGTAAGTATTGTTTTTGTGTGGAAAAGTGGCAAAAGATCAAAGCGCAAAGAAAATCGTGTCATCAGATCAATTACAATCTAACTAGTGGCAAATTGTCAAAGGCCAAAGAAAATAGTGGCAAATAATCAAATCGCCCATTATGGGGAGGTGCCTCGACTTAGGCATGTGAGTTTGAACTTCCTGCAAATTGAAGATAACGGTAGAATCACTAGCTTCAGCTCGAGCAGGTAAGAAATGTAAAGTTGACTCGCGATACCAACCTGGGCCCGGCTCAACATTCGCTTATTATGAGTATATCATCTATATAGACACCAGGTTATAATATCACAAGAAATGAATTTAGATATTAAAACTTCATCAAGTTTACCAGCTGCCTTGTAATAAGGCTTATAAAGAATATTATCGTATATGAATTCAATGATAATTCTAATAGGCGGTCCCATATCCTGAATAATTTAATTATGTAAATCTGTTTATTTATATGGCTATGTTTTGCAGTGATTATAAAATGTTATTGCACTGTGAAGACAATTCCTCTAGTAGCAACAAGACATATCCACTGAGCAAATTCTTCAAAGGGATGCCACTGCTCGAGTACCTTGTTCTGCAGCTGAAAGGACCTCAGGCGAGTAACCTACCTCAGAAAACCATTTTGGAATGCCAACTTTACATCTCAACCTAGTAAAATATCATTGCATCATCGTGTATGTAGATGTGGATTGAACCAACCGCCATTCCCAGTCGGTTCAGTCATCTCAGGAAGCTTTTCATTGCCAACGTGCCAATATATTGGGACATATCCTGGATTTTCATCCTACTAGATGCCGCACCTTCTTTGGAGTCGCTCCATCTTCATGTATGTCATTTCTGGATGAAATAATCTCATAGTTGTGTATGCATTCAAATGTACGCTCTAGTTCTCAATAATTTCTAAAATCAAATTTTTTTTTGAGTGCAGATTGACAGCAACTAAGAGAACATGAGTATTGGACTAGATGTGCAAGGGAAACATGAGTACCATCTCCTGAAGGAACTAGTGGTCATTGGCTTCAATGGAGTTAGTTGGCAGACTTCTTTTGTGAAGCAGATCATGAGGGCGTCGCCAAGGCTGATTCGTATCCATCTTCTTGATTGGCATGTTGTTGAAGACGACGAGCAGGAGCTTGGGAGCCTTGAAATAGTCCCAAATCGGCGTGATTGGGAGGAATGTGAGAGATTAGAGGTGCTTGATGATCTTGTAGATGGATTTTCTTTGCAGTACTGTGAAATAATTTTAGAATCAGTTTCTGTCAATGCAGGGACATACAAGCAGTATGCTTGCTTAAAATAAAATAATAATGGAGTATGCTTAGTATTTTTTGAAATGTCTAAGGGAAGAAATTACATGGCAATCCCTATTTCTATTAGCTCCATTGTGGGCAATGCATTTATGTCTCTGAGATGTGATACACCTGAACTTGGAGAGCTGCTATAACACGGATGTTCATGATCTCTTAATGGAATTTTTTAGGACCAAGACACAAGAAGCCCACAACAGGCAGAGTAACAAATTTAGTTCCAAACAAACTTAAAAGCGCGACAGCTATGTCTCGCATTAAGCTAGACAGAAGCTTCTCTCTCACTAAAGGAATCGTCACTCACACATGCAGCTGGGCCGGCCCATGAACACACTTTTTATAAAGGGTTTTTACCATTTATGTCATCGGTTGTGTCCCACTACTCAGTTTTGCTACTAGGAATTTCAACTGCTCAAAAAAGCCATCGCTTTGTTAGACACATGTTCAAAAATGCCACTGGGCACCATTATTGTGATCTCAAATCTCTTTTGCCATGTTATAATGACATAAATACCTATGAACCAGCATGCCAGCTCTCCTTCTATCTTACTACAATAAAGTGTGGGGCCCACTTGATCCCAACGATTTTTTTATTTTTCTATAAAATTATTCGCTTGGTTACTCCTGATAAGTGGGGCCACACTTATCATTGTGAGATAGAGAGAACTGACATGTGGGTCTAGACTTATTTTTGTCATATAACATGGTCAATGAGTTTGATGTGAAAATAACGATGTCTAATGGCATTTTTGAGGAAACATCTAACGGAACGATGGCATTTTTGAGCAAACATCTCACGGATCAATGGCATTTTTGAGTAGTTGTAACTTCTGATAGCAAAACTGAGTTATGGGACACAACTAATAACAAAAATGATAAAAACCCTTATAAAACAAAAGAATGAGAACGTGATGCACTCACGGGGACGGCACCTCAAGGTAGAGGGAGGATGCTGCTAGCAGTCCGCCCACTTGGGGTTCATGGTTAGTACTAGGGGGCGTCCTTGTTGAGGTAAGAAGAGCCGTTTTTCTCAGTCTTTTTTCCTTATTTTACCAGTTTCTTTTCTTTTTTCTTCTTAGGGTTTTATTCTTTTTTCATTTTTATATACATGATCAATTTTTTCATCATTTTTTAATACATGGTCAACATTTTCTATACACATTTAATCGAGCTGCTGCAGCTGCGGCAACAAATTGTTGCAGTGTGTGCTTCTCCTTGGACAAGTCACATTGTTTGCAACAGAGGTGCTCCATCACCTGCTGCATGGATGATCCAGACTCAGGATTTGCACGAACGATGGCGATGAGGCCTTCCAAGGACCGGACCTCCACGCGAAGCAAGGAGAGGGTGTCGAGGATGTCGTACACCTGGATCTCAGTGTCCGCCGGTGGGAGCGGGCACACTATGTTGTGCCAAATGGAGTTGAGGATGATGTTAGAGATGGGGTCCATGGGGCCATAGCAGTGGCCGGCGAACATGATGTCGCGGATGAGCCGGAGCCCCGTGGAGGGTAGCATGGTGAAGACTTTGACATAGAAGGTGTGGATCATGGCGTGGAGCCTCATCTTGAGAGACTCGGTGTACTCACACGCATCACTGTTGCAGCTGTCCACCAAGCCGCGCCTTTGGGAGGTTTTTGTGGCCTTTGCCAGACAGGCTGATATCATGGATCTCTTGTTTTTAGGAGACCGCAAGGACGTGAAGTGGTCGCCATGCTGCTCCACGTTGATGGTGACCATGCCAAAGCCATCTATGGAGCGCGTGCTTTTGGAAACCTCAAATGTTCCTTCATCTGGCTTGAGGTTCCGGCAGTAGATGACGACCTCCCGCCCACTTTGCAGCAAGTTCACCTGAAGGTCGAGAGGGCCGCCGTCCTGGTACCGCAGCAGATCCATGATGGTGTTGACATCATCGACGGTGAGCTTCCGCCCTCCCGGCTTTAGGAAGGGGGCGGCGGCGAGGAGCCGTTGACGGGGCTATGGCGACGCTTGGAGCCGCACGATGACGTCAGGCGCGGAGTGCCACACGTGGATCGCAGCACACCTGAGGGCGGCCTGAGTCCTCTCAGAGGCAGGGTCGGGGAGCACAATCTCATCGCCAGAAGCGTATAGGTCGTGCTCGACGAGCAGGACGGCGCGGGCGAGGTCGGCGCCCGCCCAGTGAAGGTAGCGGGTGGCCTGTTCTTCAGTGATGCATCCGAAGTAGCTCGTCATGAACCTCACGAGAGCCTGGCAGGACGCTTGAGCTACTCTGCGCCAGGTAACCCTGCGGCAGGACGGCCCAATGGTTCTACCGGACGACCAGCTATCCCTGGGCTGTGACACTGCCATGCCGGCCAGCCTCTTGGACCTCCTGGTCCTCTTGGCGGGCGGTTCTTCCTTTGGCCGGAAGTGGTCGCGCGGGAGGAGGGCCATGGTGTTGAGGACGATGTTGGAGACGGGGTCCAGGAGGCCGAGGGAGAGGCCGCCGTCGCGCATGGTTTCGTATAGTTTGTCGGCGACGTCGTCCGGCGTGTCGTCGACGGGCAGCCGGTCGAACGCCTCCTCTTAGAAGTCGGGGATGAGGTTGAGGAGGTCGGCCTTGAAGCTCAAGTCAGGGGGGCCGTCGCATTCGCCGCCCTTGAAGTTGAAGTATGGGGGGGCCGTCGCGCTCGCCGCTGTAGAGGCAGGAGAAGAGCCCCCTGCGGCCGGGACCCGACGGCTGGACATTGTTGGGCGACATGCTGCGGCTGCGATTGATTGATGCGGCGGTTCGGCGGGATATAGATATAGGGTGGCGGACGACGAGTTGGTTTTCTGACCGGACTCGGACGACAAGAGAAAGGAAGATGACACAGGGCGCCGTCCCTCCTGGGCCGTTCCACCTTTCTATCGGCGTGGCTAATGAGGGATACTTTCTTACTTAGTAATAAAGATTTAAAAAATACGTATAAACCGGTTTTTTTTTAGGATAGAGTTGAGTAATCAATTCTTTATCTATATCTATATACTCCCTCCGTTTGAAATTACTTGTCTTGAAAATGGATGTATCTAGAACTAAAATACGTCTAGATACATCCATTTCTGCGACAAATAATTCCGAACGGAGGGAGTAGTTTGCACGAATAGCATTGAATGTGCATCATTTTTTTTATGAAAAGGCCAAAGGCTATATATTAAGTAGCAAAACTCTTTTAAATGCATTCTTATAGGAATTGAGAAAATACTACATCTAAATATTTGAGAGTGTCGAATTCTTTTTTTCTTCTGCATCCATCTTTGGTCCCAGAAGAAAAAAAAAAGGCCCCGGTTTGACCGTATGCATCTTTGGTCCCCGGTGAGCAAAGCTTGCTGTTGTTTCTGGGCCTCTGTCTGAGCGGAGCAAACTGGTTTAAACCCGGTAACTTGTAGAGGTAGCGGCTGGGAAGTCGTCAATGTAGACTCGGGACTAAGAAGAAGGACAAGGCCAAAGGCACGACTAGAGTTTGTTAGAGCTTGTTGAGCCCGAACCGCCTGGCGAAGAAGGCGTCACGCGCCCAGGCCGGCGACATGGCAAGCACGGCGAACAGCCCCGTCATGCTCCCATACACTATCTCCCGCGGCGGCCTCGGCCGCATAACCCGCGCCGCCACGTGCCTCGCGAACACCGACGCCTCCGTCGCCCCCGTCCCCTGCGACGCCCGCGCCCTCTCCTCGATCGCCGCCGTGAACTCACGGTACATCCCCCACTGCTGCTGTCCCTGCTTCGCCCCGGCGAGCTGCGCGGTGTTGGCGTGGCCCAGGCCGGACCGCACCGCCCCGGGCACCACCTTCACGACGTGCACCCCGAACGGCGCGAGCTCCAGCCGCAGCGCGTCGGTGGCGGCGTGCACCGCCGCCTTGGACGCGCAGTAGACCCCCGCCCACGGCGTGGCGGCGGTGCCGACGACGCTGCCCACGTTCACCACGCGCCCGGACCGCCGCGACGCCATGTGGGGCGCGACGGCGTGCACGAGCCGCAGCTGGCCGAGGAAGTTCACGTCCATGGTGCGCCGCACGGCCTCGCCGCTCAGCTCCGCCAGCGGGCCGGTGCAGCCGATCCCGGCGTTGTTGACGATCACGTCGATGCGGCCCTGGTCGCGCAGCACGCGTGACACGGCGTCGGTCACGCTGGCCTCGGAGGTGACGTCGAGCGGGAGGCGGTCGACGACGACGGTGTCATCGAGGCCGGCGAGGTCCGGGACGCGGTCAGGGATGTCGGTGGCGACGACACGGCAGCCGAGGGCAGCGAAGGCACGGCAGTACTCGTAACCGATGCCGCCCTCGGCGCACCCCGTGATCAGCACCACCGGCGCCGCCTTGCTCTCGCCCTCGCCGTCGTTGACGTTAGCCATGTATGATCTGATACTGATAGTACGTGTTCATGTATATATAGCATACTCGCTCGTACAAGATGAAGCAAACACCAATGCGGTTGGCGCATGTTTGGTATGCCCGTCAAGGCAGGAATATGCAGTAAGTATATGCGGCTTCTCTTGGCGCCTTCCTCTTTCTTTGAGAACTCCGGCCGGCCGGCCGGCCGGCGAGGTTTGTCTAAACTCAAATTCCATAGCAAGCATACTCACACTTCACCAGTGTTGCGTTGTCACTGTCAGGATTGATGTGTCATGTGTGGCGGCACATATTCCCACAGGAGAAAGCTTCTGAATTGTTCAGATTACCACAACTTAATTTCATCACGAGACACTTGCATGCTTTTGGTTAAACATAAGCCTAGATTACCAACCTACCAGTATGCAAAATTGTACACACAGAAAAATCAGAACTTACAAGTTTCTTCATCATACAGAACCCTTCTCTCCTCTCCAAACCCTAGAGAAGCAAATTGTAGATACATCTTTTCTAGGCGCCGATATACCGGATGAAGTTGTAGCGTTTTCCACTTTGAGCCATTTAGTAGGGTTTCCAAGAGCTTTCTCGTCTTGATGTAGGCGTCAATGGCTCATTGGCCTAGTCACCTACCGGTCTTTCTTTTTGGTCAGGTTAGGATTTGCAAAATCTGTCAGGGTGATGGTGGCGGCGGCGGCTATCCCTTGAAGTTGGTTCTTCGGCCACCTCTCTGCCATGTCAATGTAGCCTCTACTGTCGACGTGAGCATGCAAGTTTTTTTTTCTCTTTAAGGTTGGGTCTTGAATCAGTGGATCTTCTGATGGCGACATATAGATAGGCAAAATTATAAATTCGTTGCAGTGAGCGACATTGGGCCGGCCCAAATAGTGTTGGCGTAGCATGCGTTCCTTCAGGATTTTACAAAATCCAGGTGCTCATTGAAACTATAAAGAGTGCGAACGCTGCAAGCTATCTAGCTGTAGTGCATGAAATACAAGAACGTTCATCGGCTTTTGTTTCTTCTATATTTAGCCACGAGTTAGGACGTCGAACGTCAAGGCCTCACAATCTTGCAAAGCGTGCACAATTATGATGGTTGGCCACCATGCTTGGTTAGGCCAACCCGGACACCTTTCTGTTTTATCCCGTGAACATTGAGACAATGTAATAGCGTTGAATGTGACCATCATTTTTTTTTTGTGAAAATGCAGTTGTTTCTGAAAACGTGTGTTTTCTAAAATTAAATTTGTTTAAAAAATAACGTAAAAAAGTGAGCACCTTTTTAACATGAACATTTTAGAAAACACAAATTTTAAATATTGTTTAGAAAAATACGAAAAATTTCCAATATTCAAACCATTAAAAATTGAATATTAAAAAGTTTGGGGAAAGGGAGAGAAACCAAAAGAGAAAAAGAAAAGACAAATAGAAACCTAAAGAAAACAATAACGTCAAAAAAGAAACCGGACAAGAACCTCTAGATGGTTCCAAAAACTGGGATGCTATTGAACGTGTGTGCTGACTAAAATTGGCCAGTCCATAAGTGGAATCGTCAGCTCGCTCTTGTGCATGGCCTAAACATATTGACGGACTTCCTACATGACGCGCGTTACCTCCAATAGGTGTCTGACGAACAGGACGCACCCTTATATATTAAGAAAAAGGAGTCTGCATCGTTGGGCCGGCTCATTATTTTTTGTGGGGAACTTTGGGAGCTTTATTCAACGAAGGCGGTCCTCGGAAGTCAGCAATGAGGCTGCTGATGAGGAACGAAGGTACATAGTCTCATTCGCAAAAAAAGGGGTACATAGTCTAGTCAGCTATCGGTGACCATCAGCGTACAAGCACGCTTAGCACAAAAATAAGCTTGTAAGTTTGATGATCGAGATACATGCTCAATAACAAAAACTAGAAAAAGATAAAGATAGCTCTCCTATTTCAGCAAGGATCGGTGCCACAACTGAACAATCATTGTGGCGAGTGTTCCAGAGGTTGACCAACATAAGACAGTCAATCTTCATTATTATCTTTTAGAAATGGAGAAGGACCCCCAGCCTCTGCATCTGGACGATGCACGCAGCCACTTTATTAATTATTCACACAAGACTTTATAAAATCATACAACAATAATACTGAAGCCACCGTCTAGGTAACAAAAGTGTCGCTACTCCTATCCAATTGATGAAGGGATGTGGATAGTCTGGGCCTAATACCAAACAGACCACGCGGCCAAATCTAACATCTAAGACCTGAGGTCCCAACCAGGACGCCTGCCGGGTATGGGCACCCACCAGTCCGGCGTGCTCCTCAACCAGGACGCCTGCCGGGTATGAGGCCGCCGCAGCCACTTGCCACCAATCCATCTTCCGAGTTGTACTGTTGCATGAACGTTGCCCGGTCTAGCTGCAGCCGACGCCAGACAGCGTCGACCTCCTGCACGAGTCCATCATCGCACATCAGACGAGTAATCTCCAGAGTGCCATGCCATCGAGATCCGACGCCATCAATGTGTGTGATGAAGCACCGCTCCTCCTCTTGTCTCCTCTAGCCATCACTTGCTCCAAAATGATGCCCCCATGAGGGAAAGCGCTACTAAGAACGCCATCATCCGATCCGGGAGACCCAGATCAAGGGTTTCCCCGAAGCATCCCAAGCCTGATGACGCCAACTGCAACAATGATGCCTCGACAAGGAAACGACATCAAAGACGCCGCCATCGTCCGCCATGATCGTAGTCGACGCGATTTTCATTGGCAGTTGCGTCACCGGGCGTACGCCGCCGGCCTCGCTGGTTGCTTCGACCGTAGCAAACTCCAAAACGATGCCCTGAAGAGGGACTACGGCGCAAGAGCACCGCCATCGCTCCATCCCATGGAGATCTAGAGTTTCCCCCGGAGTTGCCCGGGTTGTCAAGGACCAGACACAGATGGAATCCCGCAGATCCGTCCAGCTGCCGACGTGTCGCACTCTCCATCGCGCCGATCGTGACCCGGAGACCAAGCTCACGCCTAAGCCCAGATCCGGCCACGCCGCCGCCGATCTGGTCACGCCGCCGCCGTCCATGGCGACCGTGGCGCCCCAGATCTTGAAGCCGCCTGCCATGGGGAATGAGATCTCCGGAGCGCCGCCAGCCCCTGTCGTGACGTCCGGCCGCACGCCACACTTCGGCTCGGGGCGCCGGCCCGAGCCAGCTCCTCATGAGCGGGAGGGCACCTAGTCCCCGCCGCCACCAGCGACGGCAAGGCTTTGCCTGGTCGCGCCCTCGAGCGGTGGCTAGGGAGGGGGAGGACGAGAGGAGGAGTCGGGGGCGACGGGATCTGGGGCCTCCCAGCCGCCGCACGAGGGCCCAGTCAATCTCCATTATACATGAGTTAAGCATCGCAGACTTGTAAAGATCACACCTTCTCTTAGTGATAACGCCTCCATGATCAAGGGATCAGTGACCCCTTCATGTGGTTTGCTCTAAGCACCAACAAAACTGATCGGGGTTCGAGCAACACCACCTGCACCTCCCTTTCCAACATCATGGCTGATTGCAACATCAACGTTGATTTTTACGAAAGGAGATTCCAGCGGCCTCCAACCATGGCATGAAAGGATGGATACTTGCTGCAATGGTATTTCTACAAGAGCCAGATCCTCCTTCATTCTTGGAACCATTGCTGCAGGGTCCAAACGTTCATGTTCATGTGTCCATGTGTTCTTGAAGTCCATATTGCCCACATTACTGAGACAATGTTTGCTCTATCTTGGTCTGAGAAACGAGTGTCACATACAATATTACGTGCCCATGTGTCCGGGTGCAATCTGGGGAGTTAAAGTGAAACCATACTTGAGCTTCCTCCCAGAACCACTTTGCATGGGAACAGTGGATAAGGGCATGCATTAGGTCTTCCTCCATGGCAAGGCAAACTTTGCATGTACTGGAATCTTTTATATGCCTTCTTCTGAGAGTACATTCATCGGGTAAGATACCATTCAATACTCGCTACCAGTAAACCCTGATTTTTTGCACTACTTTGAGCTTCCAAAGCGGTGTCCATAGTTGTCTTTCATCCTATGAGGTACTTGTAACCGTCCCTTTCTCTTGAGCCATTCGCTGTTTACGAGTCATTAGAGTACTGTACACCGACTTCGGCACCACCATTCCGAATGGGAATGTTCAGAATTGCATCAGCATCTGGTGACAAAGAAAGTTTGACGAACTAGATCATGCTTCCATGTCCAATTATCCTCATCAATTACTTCATTTACATGCGTAAGTGTTGTGTTTTCTGGTTTGAACATGGGCATCATCTCCACGGTCTCCGGTATCCACCTATCCTCAGAGATATAGATGGTTGACCCATCCGCAACACGCTTTATCAAACCCAACTTGAGAGCTTCACGACCAGCAACAATAGAACCCCATATTGGAGATGCAGATTTTGGTACTGTTTCATTCATGAAGTCAGTATTAGGAAAATACCTAGTCTTCAGGACCCGAGAGCATAATGTGTCCGGCTTTGTCATCAATCTCCATCCATGCTTTCCTAGCAAAGAGAGGTTAAAACTCTCAGAAGCCCATTCCTCCTGAAACTTTTGGGGATGCAAGCATGTCCCATGATACCCAATGCAACTCATTAGTGCACTAGTGGCTCGGATACTGTAGCGATCCGGCTACTATATGTAACGAATTGGTTCCTATATTTTTCTCGTACTATAACATCTAAACTTATTTTTTCTGTTTTCAGAAACACGGAAAAAGATAAAAATATTAACGTATTTTGGAAAAACAAAATTTTCTGGAAAATGCATTTTTTTTGAAGATATTTTTTGGCAAACATAAATATTTTCTGAAAAAAACTAATAGATATTGACTTTCCGAACATTTCTTTGGAAAAAGCGAACAAATTTTATAAATGAAAAAATTGAATATGAAGAATTTTTGAAAATTAAGAATTTTATCTAAATTTCAGACATGCTTGAAGAAACAAACATAATTTGAATTGTTGAACTTTTTGTCGAATCATGAATAATTTTCTTAATAATATGAACAAATTGTAAATTCCTGATCTTTTTTTTGTAAAACCAGAACATATTTTGAAAAAACTAGAATCCTATTTTTTACTTTAAATATTTTTTTAAAAGAAAAGTAAAAATAAAATATAAAATAAAGAAACAGTTCAAATTCAAAGTAAATAAAAATAAGAAAGAGAAGACAAAAAAAGAAAATAAAAAAAGACAAAACCTTGTTCAGTAAACCTTTTAGAAGGTTACAAAATCGGTAAAAACCGGCTTGGAACCATCTAGAAGGTGTTGAAAACTTGAACTCGAACGTACTCTGGTTAACGCTAAAAATGAGCCGGTCCACTCGGTCGCTCGCATGCATGTCCTGTGCGAAGCGTTGACAGTTCGACTCAACATGCATCGTATAGGAAATTTTGCATTTTGAAGCAATGTGCGTCAAATAGAGATTGCCCTGTTATAGCTTATGCGTTAGCGTACTAGTTCCCCGATAGGCCCCTTGCTGATTCGGCCCAAAGGCCTCATTGCCTGAGCTTTCAAACTCATATGATAACTTCAACTCAAAATGGAAGCAGCAATGAACATTTTTCTGTCCAAAGGTTTCTAGAACTGTAATTTTCACATCATTTCTTGTTTCCAAAAAAGAGAAAATCTAAGGCTTACCGGGAAGAACAAAACTATGCAGAGTCCTAGAGCAACACTTTGTTAATCAGTACTACTCCGGTAGGTGGGGTTTTCTTTAGCCGCCGGTAGGCAGGTTGGCTAGCTGCCACATACATAATTACATTGGTAATTAGCCAGTTAAAATTAGTTACTTGGGTAGCCTGGTTGGTTTAGGAGAGTTACACATAAGATGGACACTTGTTTATCGTGTCTGCAACATCTAGCAACGACTGACATTTATAGTAGTGAACCAAACTGCAATCATTTGCGTGTTCCTAATCGCCAATTAGGTGAACCAAGTGCCAAGATGTATACGTCTCCAGGTCCTGACCAAACTAGAGATATGTATAAGATAGGGTACCTGGAACGTTTAGTTTATATGCAAGTACTTCTCAGTCGCAATTTGAATATATGTTTAATTTCTTTGACAAGGGAAGCCTACACTCCGGATCAACCATCCTCAGACATCGTAATCTCAGCTCGTAGGATGGTATGAGGAACATTCATCGTGTAATAATATTTAACGCTGGCAATCTTAATCACACTGTTGGCATCGTGCATTAATTTACGAGGACTAATATAGACTGATGATCGAATGATCGACCCTCGCATAAAAAGATGATCAAATAATTACCAACTCAAATTTTATTTCCTCTCGGATTTTTTTTTGCAAGCTTAATCTCCTAATTAATCTGAATAGTATGTTTAAAGTCATTAAGAGTGTCAATTTTCTAGCTAATCATTTGCTAGTATTTTGTGGATTTGATTCCTGGCCATCCGGTGCATGCTCATCCGTTCAGAAGCATGCCAGTAGCAGTCAACGTTGCTATTTTGGCGTTTTGCATGGCCTTCTCCAATTACATGACAAGGAACTCTTCATTCTTTTTTCGCGTGGAGTACATGACAAGGATTTACCAACCACCTTGATAGCTGCAAACCGTATGAATTCTTTTCCAATGCGTGTTTTCTTCGTTGCTTCCAATTAGTAGTAGTAGTAAACTAGCAATTGATTATTTAAACAGCTGAAAAAGCAGGAAACAAAATTATTGTATATAGAAGGGCAGTAGGCGGCTTAATTCATTGACCAACATGTAGCAAAACCGCACCGACGCAGCAGTTTCCAACAACAAGAAAAAAGAGCACCACGTAGCAAGACAAAATTTGCAAACTTTTCTTTCACGTGAATTCGCCAACTTGTTGGTAAATGGTTTATAAAATGTGTGGAAAAAATATGAAAACCCGGAGTTTTAATCATGAAAGTAACAAATACTAAGAAATTGGTTAATTTTCTTTCCAAATCAAGTTAGTACTGGTTCGCTCTAATGTATAAAACAAATACTAAGAACTTGGACATGCATATGGTCAAGTAATGGACCATGCTTTGACTCTTACGTTGTAACTTAGCATGGTTACTAGTAGTACTAACTAATGAATTACTAGAGGAGCTCCAATTGCATTCAGTAAAAAATCATCCAAATTTAACACTCAATTATTTTTGCTCGGTAAGGCAATTTCTCATGGTGTACAGGTAAATGCGGTTCCCGGGCTGTAACCGGATCTTTCGCCCGGTAACCAAATCCATGAACGTGCCCCACTACTAATCAAAACCATAAAACAAATACCTAATTATGCATATGTTTAAGTCGTAATGGAATGCGCTTTGACTCTTGCGTTGTAACTTAGCACGGTTACTAGTACTTAATTACTGGAGGAGTTCCAATTGCAATGATGTCTTCGTGGTCTTGATGTAAGATTGGAATTAAGCAGCCAAATAAGCATCTGACTTACACACCACCAAAGGCTTCAGATAAAAATATAGCCACCAATCCAAGCAGCCAATCTCTTGCAGTTGTAGAAACAAAATCTTGTACACTTACCCCACATAATTATTTTCATATGTTGTTGGTTGGGAAAAAATTGCTAAAAGACAAGGTATGGACTGGGTAAATGCATACGCATGCATGGTCAAGCCATCAGCGTTGAAGTCCATCTACCATACCAACATGCAATTCCCTGCGGTTAACTTCAACCAAACCCTCTATAGCCACTGTTTGCTTACCATCTCCTATTTTCTTATTTTTCTTCCCATGGACTTTTGAGACCATAATAAAAAAAGCATGATAATGCATGTCTCGTTTATTCATCATAAAGATTATAGTATAAGCCATGTAAACATCGACCTGACAAAACTGAAAACATAGCAAAATGCTAGTGTTTGTATAAAAAAACATCAGCCAAGATGGAAAAATACAATCAAGACCGAAGAATCCTCTGAGCTTGACACCAACGCTCATCACTTGCCTCTGGCTCCACTACAGGAGCCATCAAAGAAAAAAAAATGAATCACCTTCTCACCCGAGGTCGACGCGGCTCCATTGCTTATATGCAGCTCTACGGACCTTCAAGATGACTCACCAAAGACAAAATCATTACCATTGAACGAAGTAGAGCAGGGCAACATCACGGACATGCCATCGAACTCCATATCTGGCACCCCTACATGACTAAGGCGTTACATCCACAAACCACAAACTTAGCACACGATCCACCATGTTCCAGATGCCACTGATGCAGACCACAATCTGCATCCGTGTCTGGAGCAAACATCGTCATAACGACAAAGCCTAAGGACACAAGTCCGCCACGAGGATGCCGTTGCCACACCGTCCTTACTTGAACGGTCTGATTTCCAGATCCATCCCCAACCATAGGACTGTACGCCTCTTCAGTGAAGGATCTGAAAAATCTTTATTCAGCGCCGCCATCACCGTCACCGAAGCCTAAGACGATGAACAATGCAAAAAACCAAAACTATACTAGGCCCTAAAGCGATCCACACGCGTGGATCCGACGATCCCCTCACCACTGAATACCGAGGCCGTCGGTGGAGGGGGAGCCCCCGGAGGACGGCGGTGGAGGAACTCTCCTTGCGGCAGGCACTGACGATATCGCCTTTCTTTCTTGGATGGGGAGAAAGAAAACGATGCACCTTCTTAGCAAGAGATTACTACCAGAATAATAAATTCAAAACTACACCATTAACACGCGCGTACAAGAATACAATACGGTTGCAAAGTACTAGTAGTACAAATGACCCTTGGTCTCCCGCCATTCGTATGCATATATACAACCCGATCCCTTTAGCCGTCCCTCCACTACCAATAAATCAAAAGCATAACCGCCCATGGCGCATAATATCCATTTAGTTGGGCCATGCACACGTTTGGCATGCATGTACGCATGATGCATTCATGATCCATTTGCCCTCTCCTCTCCTCTCCTCTCCTCTCCCTCGATCGCCCCACCACTTCTTCAAAAACCAACCACCTTCGTCCTCTTTCCCTTCTTCGTCTTGCTCACGCCAAGAAGCACGGCAAGAAACCGTTGGTCCATACCAGCACGACAGGCCGGCCGGTGGTGATTAGTTAGCTAGCTAGCTGCCGGTGGCTCTTTGCCCTTGTGTACGTACATGGGGCAGGAAGAGGACGCCCTGACCGTGGCCTTCTCGTGGGAGCAGGAGCTGGGCATGCCAGAGAGCCCGAGGAAGCCGCCGGTAGTCTTGTCGTGGGAGCTCGAGCCGGCCGTGAAGAAGCCGGTCTCGACGATTGAAGGACGTGGTGGTGGCATGCGGGAGGGCCAGAGGAAGGTTCCGGCGCTGGCAAGGCGGCTGTCGGTGCCGCCGCCCCCAGGCAGGCCGGCGGCGAGGGGCTACTCGAGGGCCGTCCGGCCTGAGGACGACCCGTTCCTGGCGGCGTACCTGGCCTGCACCAAGAGCGGCGGCGACGGCGACGGCAGGAAGATGAAGACCGCACCAACAAGGGAGGCCAAGGGCCAGAGGCGGTGGAGCGGGCTGGGGCGTGGGCTCGGCGCGCTGTCCTGCAAGAGGTCCAACGGCGTGGTGGAGCAGAGCATGGTGAGGCTGGCCAAGCTGCCCGATCTGGATCCCAGGGATGCATAATAGTAGTAATTATCTCCTAATTTATCATCATCGTCATCTCCTCTTTTTTGTTTGGCATGGTTTGCAGTAGTTTCTTCCTGGTCAAGGTTAATCAGTAGCGGTGTGAAAAACTTTGGTGATTAGGACAAGTAGAAAGTTTGATTCGGGGAAAAGAAAACACACTTAATTTGCATGTGTGGTGAAGAGGAGGGATGCATCACCATCTCAATCTTCGTGTTAATTTCTATTGCTGTGGGTTCAGAACTTCAGATTATTGTGCGAGTGGCATAAGCATTTTGTTCCTTCTTCTCTGTGATGCTGGATGGATTGGTTTCCATGACACTGACTCTCTGCCCTGCACTTGCAATTTTCTACCTGTCAGTGTCAATCAACCAGACAGTGACATCTAGAGGTTGACCGAGACTTGGAACATTCCATTGCTAATTTCTTGTGCCTGTGTGCTGTGTCCATTGTGCAGATAGGAATATGGATCACTGCTTGGTACCAACAGAAAAGTCGTTTATACAGATTAGGTAGGGGGTCTAGTCACAAGCACAACTGCTGTTGCGGTTTATCTGCAAGTTGCAGATAGTACAGTACCTGAATCTCACAAGTGAGGCTGGTCCATAGTAACTTAGTACTAGCTGGTAAGATACAGCCCAGAGGAAAACCTATGGCTCAGTGATACTGCCTGCATCCATTTTCTCTGACCATCTCCATGCCGTGAGATAATAGCTAAGACAGGACGATGGCCCAGACAAGGACCTTCCTTCCTTCCCTTGATTTTTCCTTGGCTGACAGAGAAATTTCAGTTATGGACTTGGCCACTTAGGGTTCGAACGGTCAATGAAATAAAAAGAGGGAACATTACACTCTCTGAAACATCTTGCGGCGATCTTGAACATTCTATCTTTGAATGTTCCTTCGTTAATTTCTTGACTTTGTGATCATTGTGTGAGTAGGAATATATATGTGTATGTGTATATGAAGCACTGATTGGTATTAGTACCAGAAAAGTTAGGCAGGTTGGAGGTGGTACTCTCGATCTGAACCACGAGTGCAACTGGCCAATGGCACACTGACACTGGTAGTTCGTTAGAGACCAAGGAAATATATCATTAAGTGGTGGTACAATCCTTTTCTCTGACCATTTATTTTCATAGACAAGGACACAATTATTTTCATTGGATACAAGTTTTTGGATTGAAAGCCACATCAACTGAAGGTTTGCTTATCCTTGGAGGGCATCAAAGACGTCAGAGAAGTGGCCGCCAGACGCTACATGTGTGGTGTGAGAGATGGTCCAGACAAGGACACTCTCTGAGAGTAATGCTACACGTACAAACGAGTTACAAGCCTTTACAAAGAGGATTAATTTGATTGGTCAATAGATGGGGAGGCGGCCCACCCCCCTGAAAATCAGGAGGGGACAAGTTTGTGATTGGTTAGTAGATGGAAAAAATTCTAGTCAGCATGTGATTGCGTGTAACTCTTTGTATGTTTAGCATTATTGCACTTCCTGATTATGTTTTTTCCATGGCTGACAGAGAGGTTTCGGGTTCAGACACGGACAAAGGTACATCAAACAAATAGGCATGTGTCGTAACCCGGCGCCGACCGGTCCCTGTTGAGCTTGGAGAAACTTTGGAAACAGTCGGCGACATGGACGCGACATGTATATCTGCGATGCCACGACACTGGACGCGAACTTGAAAAACACAGCTCGAGAAACAAAGACGACAAAGATATAATGGCGCGATTCACAAGCCGAATAGCTGATTCTGATCAAAGATTTATCCACAGCTGGGTGGACTAGTCGAAAAAGAGAGTGTATCCAGTTAAACGGCAAAAAACAACACACACCTCTAGCTATCAAGGCGTGTCATCCGATGTTTATCGAATTAGAATTGGAAATCATGTGCCACATAGCGTTTGTTTGCCATCAAACTTTTTCAAAGGGGTCAAGCATTGCGTGTCCAAATTTGAATGAAAACATGGCAACATTATTTATACTTGGGCTTGTGGTTAGGGTTTACTTTGCCCTCACTGACAGAGGCACACTGAAGAATGCCATTAATTCAGCGATACTGCAATCCTTTTCTCTGACCATTTCCTTGGCATGAGAAAGACAACTAGGCTATATTTTTAGGGAAAATTCTTGGGGTTGCAAAGCCACATCAAATGTTTCACAAAGCATCAGACGCTACCATATCACTTGAGAGATGTTGCGGACAAGGACCTGCATGTCTTTTCTTGCCGACGGAGAGATTTCAGTTTCAGGCATGTTTGGTTGTAATAATCGAGGACAAGGTACAACAAAGACCAGACCTCGATTGGTCTCTAGGAATTCTAGAAGCAATTGAGGTCATATATAGAGACACCACACTTGTCTAGAGTGTTACAAAATTTTAAATGAGGATTAAAACCACGGTCGAGAAACGAATAAAACAACTGTGTGTTGGACCTTGAACATTGTGTCACTGCCAATTTGGCTGAGACAGTGACTTGAACCGCGATTTGTTTCTTTGATTCTAGTGTCTGTTTTCATTGCTTGGTAATAATTAAACAGAAAAGGCACCCCGCAAAAAAGGCAATTACTCGTAAGTGTGTTCAATTGATTAGTGAATCACGAGTGCAACTTCCTGACCAATTTGTTCCCTGGAACACGTACACAACTGCTTGCCATTAAAAAAAGGGATTCTAATTCAGTTGTCTGGAAAAAGGTAAGGATTCTCCGGCCATATGAAAAGTACAAAACGAAAAAAGGGTCGACAAGGGTGCGCCCATGTATGCTGATAGCGTGGAATAGTCCCTAACTCGCACAAGGCCTCATGTATGTGCATACCAAAGGTATGAACCATTAAGATTCGTATGATTTTTTATTTTAGGATAAATATAATTTTAGTCTGCTTTTTCTGTCAAACAAATATATATATATATATATATTAAGAAATCAAAATATTTTTTGAAATTCAAATAATGTGCATTTCGAGTTTAAAAAATATTCATGTGCATACAAAATAATCATGTGTTTGGAAAATATATTCTTTTTTAGAAAAGAAAAAAAAGGATGAAAACCAGCTGAATAACCGAAAGGAGAACATGAAAGAAATCACCTTATCCCCATGCTGAAAAACGTAATGAACAGGCCTCTCATTATAGTTAGGTAGGAGCGAGTGGTACGAAATCAGCACAAAAGGTAAATATCAGTTTTTTTAGGGGTAAACCACACTTTAATGATAGCTAGAAGTACGATTTACAGTAATTACAAACGGGTCGTGGGGTAATCCACAAGTGGCGACCGTCATCCCCCACAAGAAAAAGTGGCCACCCTCATCTAAAGAAGAAGAAAACTTAGCTAGATTGTGAGCATCATAGTTCATACTATGTCCTTCAAAAATAAACTCGCAGCTAGTAAAATCTGTTGCTCGAGCACGAATCTCCTTGATGAGAGCACTGTACCTCCCTTCTGTACCATTTTTTTTATCTCCACGACAATTGCTTTGCAACAACAATGTGGTAAAACACACGTGTCTAGAGTGTTACAAAATTTTAAATGAGGATTAAAACCACGGTCGAGAAACGAATAAAACAAATGTGTGTTGGACCTTGAACATTGTGTCACTGCCAATTTGGCTGAGACAGAGACTTGAACCATGATTTGTTTCTTTGTTTCTTTGATTCTAGTGTCTGTTTTCATTACGTAATAGTAATAGGTAACTGTCCTTGCGTTGCAACGGGATATAAATATTCTAGTATTTTAGTTCGTGATTTAATAATTCATATTAGTGTGATTGTGTAAATAAATGTTAGTAAATCCTGCCCGTGATTTACGCACACATAATTTACCTGCCCATACTTTAGGATTTTATTTTGTAATCATTTATCGACTTAACAAAAACCAATATGTTTATTTGGTAAATCAATAAAATGTGGGACAATTAAATCAGATTTCAAGAAATGATGCTTAGTAAAAAAAAATGAAAGATTGGATGAAGTTCCTCCTTACAGGAAAAGGAACACTATTCTTTTTGTGAGTAATAATTAAACAGAAAAGGCAATATATGTGAACTGCTGATTGATTGGTGAGTAATAATTAAACAGAAAAGGCAATTACTCGTATGTGTGTTCAGTTTTTTTAAAATGTATGTGTGTTCAGTTGATTAGCGAATCACGAGTGCAACTTTCTGACCAGTTTGTTCTCTGGAACATGTACACAACAGCTTGCCATTAGGGGAAAATTTTCAATCTATTCATTTTCAATCATGAAAGTACAACGAACACCTGAAAAAAGGACATGATTCTCCATATGAAAAGTACAAAAAAGGGCCAACAAGGGTGCGCCCATGTATGCTCATTGCGTGAAATAGACTCTAAGTCGCACAAGGGCTCCTGTATGGGCTTACCTAAGGTATGCAACATTAAAATTTGTATATATTTTTAAATTTAGGATAAATATATTTCTAGTCTGAATTTAGTTTCGAAAATATATATTAAAAATAAATATTCGTGAAATTGAAAAAAGTGCAATTCAAGTTCAAAAAATATATTCATGTAACAAAAAATAATGTGTTTGGAAAATACATTCATACATATTTTTTAGTATGATAATTTCCCAAAAATATGCTCATGCATAACTAGATCTATAGTCATTCACTTTTAAAACAATATTCAGTTTTTTATCCTCACAAAAGGGAAAAAAGTAAATTATAAAAAGAAAAATGGACGAAAACCAGTAGGAGAAAATGAAAGATAACCCCCCCCCCCCCCCCCCCCCAATGTAATGAATGGGACTATCATTATAGTGACTTTTTGGTTGTAGAATTTCCAATCGATCGAGCGAGTGGTACAAAACCGATGCAAAAGGTAAATATCACTTACTGCGAGGTGCACGTAGCTTGCCGTGGTTGATCATGGGACGCGGCCCGCAATTTTTCAGGCCTCTACATACCAGTTACTCCATCTGTTTCTAAATATAAGTCTTTTTAGAGATTTCTATATGGACTACACACGGATGTTTTTAGACGTATTTTAGAGTGTAGATTCACCCATTTTGCTCCATACCTAGTCCACATTAAATCTTTAAAAAGACTTATATATAGGAACGGAGGGAATAGTTTTTTGTTTGTGTGCATGTTTGCCCGTGCTATGTATGTGCAGTCTTGTTTTTATTCGTTAAAACATTCATTGTGTATTGAACAGATTTTTATAAGAATATGTTCACCATGTTGCTTTTAAAAATGGTCAATATATATTTCCAAAAATGTTTAGTGTTTTTTTAAAAAGGACATTGTATAGTTCATTTCAAAAATGGTCATTGTTTAATTAAATATTTTGAAACACATGTCATGTAATTACTTAAAGCTATATGTTATGAACGTTTTGAATACATAATAAAAGTCAGATATACATCATAACTTTTTAAAATACATGTTGAACATTGTTATAATAGATAGTTTTGTAAAATAATGCATAACATTTTCAAATACACGATTAACATTTGTATGTACTTATTTTTATAATGAATGAAAATATTATTTAATAATGTGAATTATATTAAAATATATTACAAACATTTATTAATTACACATTTGAATATATATTTCAATACATGTTTGAATTGTTTTTATTATAGGATGAACATGGTTTTAATATATGACAAACAAATGTTTAATACATGGTTAATATTTTATAATTACACCCTGAATATTTTCTACAAAGTAGTAGAATCAATATATTAATATAGTTCCAATTATATAACAGGAAACAATAGAGTAACATTTTTTATACGTACGTGAACACTTTGTTTTGGCATGTGTAAATTTTTTTGTGTTAGATTTTATTTTCTATTTAGCTATTAATTGTTTTTAAACATGTGAGCATTTTTCCTAAAACAAGCCAGCCGAGGAAATCGGTTCGCGTTCCGTTCCGGACGAAAAATGTTTGTGTATATTTTTTTTCTGTAAATATTCTCTACAGTAAAAAGTAGAAATGGGTTTAGAAACTGAGAAAATAGAAATGGAGTGTGAAAAACTGTGCAAAAATAAATAATGAAGGCGAAACATTGTGGTAGGGATCAAATATACTATTAACTCTCCCAGCAAAAATAAATAAATATACTATTAGGGGTATGTATTAACTAAAGGTGACACATTGTGCTAGGCAAGTAACTCAATCCCGTCCGTGGATGAATTACACGCCAGCGTCGTTTGGGCTAGTCCATACATGTGGAGACGTGGGAAACAAGTCTGTAGCTTGTTAGAAGCGAGACGGACCTCCTATTTGACGCTCTTTGCATGAAATGGAAGGGGTGGCTTCTTGATGGGCCAACCATGCATGCTCTTTCTGCTTCTCTCGGTCACTCTATGGGCAATTTGGACTGCTCATCGTAAGGCTATACATGAGGGTATTTCCCAATCTCCTGAAGCTACATTCTCTTTCATCAAGAGCTTCATAGGGGAGTTGGAATCTATCAAGGTAACAACCTCATCTGGCACTCAGGCAGCTCTGAGGAACAACAATCATGTGTTTGAAATTCAAAAAATGTGCATTTTTAGTTTAAAAAACACTCATGTGCACAAAAAATAATTATGTGTTTGGAAAATATATTCATATATTAAAAAATAGTCATGATTTATTCGTTTGTGAAGTTTTAAAAAAACATGCATAACTAGATTTATGGTCATTCACTTTTAAAACAATATTCATGTTTCTATCCTTATAAAAGAAAAAAGGTTGAAAACCAAGTGAATAACCGAAAGGAGAACATGAAAGAAATCACCTTATCCCCATGCTGAAAAACGTAATGAACGGGCCTATCATTATAGTTAGGTAGGAGCGAGTGGTACGAAATCAACACAAAAGGTAAATATCAGTTTTTAGGGGTAAACCACACTTTAATGATAGTTGGAAGTGCGGTTTACAGTAATTACAAACGGGTCGTGGGGTAATCCCATCAAGAAGTGGCGACCCTCATCCCCCACAAGAAAAAGTGGCGACCCTCATTTAGAGAAGAAGAAAACTTAGCTAGATCGTGAGCATCGTAGTACATACTATGTCCTTCAAAAATAAACTCGCAGGTAGTAAAATCTCTCGCTCGAGCACGAGTCTCCTTGATGAGAACACTGTACCTCCCTTCTGTACCATTTTTTTTATCTCCACGACAACTGCTTTCCAACAACAATGCGGTCTCGTGATAGATCAGTCGCTAGTGCCAAAGCTTCGCGGCATGTCGGTGTCTCCAATGTCGCTGGTTCTGCTATGTCACTGAAAACCATAGCTGAAGAACCTAAAAAAGCCTTGAATGATCGCGACACATTGTCACGACTGCCCTGCTCTTTCCATTCCTTGCTAGTCTGACATGCAACCGGATCTTTGCCACTCCCCGGTCTGGTGCTCTCCACTGCATCGCATTGGGCCTTGAAACATCACTTACAGTGTGTGTAGCTCTTGCCATCACGTGGTTGATCATGGGTCACGGCCCAGCTATCGATTTTTTGTTTTTCCCTATCTACCCATGCTAGGTTTGTGTAATCTTGTTTTTTTAATTCGTTATCTTTGTTTTTTTCCATTTTTTTCTCATTTCTCCTTTGTTTTATTTTCCTTCCTTGTTTCAAGTTTATGTTATATGTTTCCATCCATTGCTTTTTTTTTCTTCCACTTGTTACTTTTGTGTTCTTCAGCCTTTAAACATTGTTCATATTGTATTAAATCATTCATTATGTATTTCAAACAAATACATCATGTATTTATTAAAAATAACCACTGCATATTTAACAGATTTTTGTAACGTATAAGAAAATGTTCACGATGTTGCTTTTAAAAAATTGTCATCATATATTTCAAAAAATGTTCAGTGTGTTTTAAAAATGTCATTATATAATTCGAAAATGTTCAGTGTATTTCTAAAAATGATCATTATTTAATTAAATATTTTGAATACACGTCATACAATTATGTATAGTTAATTTTAAAATATATCTAATCATTTCAAAATGCATGTTGAATTTTTTTTCTAATACGTAGATAAATTTTTGAATAATGCCAGAACATTTTTAAATACACGATTAAAATTTTCTACAGACACACTATACTTTCTTTAAATTATTTTATAATTCATTATAATATTTTTAATTAATTTGAAACATTTTAAAATATACTATAAACCTTTATTAAATACACATTTGAATGTATATTTTAATACAAGTTGTTCAATATTTTAATTATATGATGAACATGTTTTAATATATGATGAACACATTTTTTATACATGGTTAACTTTTTTGATACAGATAACACATATGGTAATTCAAACCATTCAAAAAATATAGCCAGGTGGTTGAGACCGGTTTGAGACGCTCAGCTGCAGATGCTCTTAGATGTCCAACTCAGACCTGTGGCTGAAATAAAAACTAAAAACTCGTGAGCTAAATGAGTAGTTCGTGACTCGGCTCGGCTCGGCTCGACTCGTTGACTAATGAGTTGAACCGAGTTTCAATCTTAGCTCGTAAATAAAATGAGTTAAAAGAGCCAAGCTAACGAGCTACTTGTTTAACTCATTAAGCTCGTTAATTAGAATGGGCATGATATAAACACCCACATTTTTGTCGACTATTGTCATTTTTAGAGTGCACTAAGTGTCCCTCTAGTTTAAATTACTGATTTTTGTGATTTGTGAAGGATAATATGTGGCTACTCAAACGGGTCGTGGGGTAATCCCATCCACAGATGGCAATCCTCATCTAAAAAAGGAAAAAAAAAACTTAGCTAAATGTGGGGATCATAGTTCATACTACGTCCTTCAACAATAAACTCGCAGCTAGTAAAATCTCGCTCGAGCACGAATCTCCTTAATGATAGCACTCTACCTTCCTTCTGTACCATTTTTTATCTCCTCGACAACTGCTTTGCAATCACATGCAATAGTAATGCGGTCTAGCAATAGTTAGCTAGTGCCAAAGCTTTGTGGCAGGCCAATGCCTCTAACGTCGTTGGTTCCGCTATGTCATTGAAAACCATAGCTGAAGAACTCAAAAAAATCCACTGAATGATCGCAACAGACTGTCACAACTGCCCAGCTCCTTCCCTTCCTTGCTAGTCCGCCATCGACCTGGACCTTTGCCACTCCCCAGTCTGGTGCTCTCCATTGCATCGCACTTGACCTTGAAACATCACTTACTATGGTGCACGTAGCTCTCACCTTCACATGGTTGATCGCAAGCCGCAGCCCAACAAGCCGCAGCCCAAGTTTAACGAGTTAAATGAGCTAGCTCGCGAGTTAGAGCATCTCTAGCAGACCCCGCATCCTACCCGACCCGCAAAATAACCGCCAAAATGCGGGTCGGGGCGAGAAAACATGCCCGATGAGACACCGCATTCGCGGCCGACCCAATTTTTTTTGCAGGGCACGGCAAAACATCTCCCCCTACCTCTAGATTCACGGGCTAGGAGGACGACCCGAGCTCAGCCCCCATCCGCAGCGAGATTTGGCGGGAGGGACATTTCCAAGCAGCCGTTCTCGCTCCCCACCCTCCGCCACCATTGCCCCACCACCGCACGCTCCGGTGCATCTTCCCCCGCCATCTTTCGTCGCTGTGGATGACTCCCTGCTGTCCCCCGTCATCGTCGAGGTCGCCCACGCTCAATCCCCTCAGGCGGATCTCGTCACCGGCCATGTTGGCCCCGCCGTCGCCCAAGGTACCGCCGCGCCTGCCCACAAGCGGCAGGGTAACCTGGTCATGCAGGGCGGGAATCCGGCTGCCCCCGCCGCGAAGGCCCGTGCTCCGGGCGCTAACGCCGCTGCACGATCCCGGCCGGCGACAAAGAAGGTCGCCAAGGCCGTCGCGTCAAGAGGAAGAGGATTCCAGCTACAAAGAAGCCACCTCCTTCATCCACTCCCTCCGCCCCAGAAAGAGGTTCCCGGCGATGCCGCTCAACGGTGTTGCTCCCCCCGCAAGAGAGGTGTTTGACGAAATGGCCGGATGGTATGCGTCTTCGGTCATGGCAATTTTCTTTGCTTTTCGCCATTTTGCGATAGCTTGTGACTTGTTGTCGTTCACTATAGCGGTGGTTCGGACAATGCAACTGCTGAGTTCGTGAACTTGCCGGACACCAACGCCGTTGACATCGATCAAGCCCCGTTCGTCGCATTAGCCTACAATGAAACAGAAGGCAGCGTGGATGATCATAGTTGTGAGGAAGAATTGGAGGAGATCGATGAGGTAGCGTATGAGCAATCACAAACAAAAACAAGGAAAAGACAGAGATCGAAGAACTACACGATCTTGGAAGATCAAGTTCTGATCAATGCATGGAGTGCAGTGTCTTTTGATGCATGCACGGGTAGTTCTCAAACCGCCAAGAGGTATTGGCAACGGATCGAAGATCAATACTTACACATGATGGCAAAGTACCCCAATAGGACTCCACACACATTTCGGTCGCTTCAAGGGCGTTGGGAGGTGATCAAGCCTATGTGCAGCCGTTGGGCAGCTTGCTTGGAGCAAGTACGCAATGCACCTGCAAGTGGAACCGTGGAATCCGACTATGTGAGTTTGTTTTGCCTTTGTTCAAGTTGTGCATCATCATATTGCATCATATGAAATGATTGCATCATTTCACTTTGTTCACATTGTGTAGGACAAAATGGCCCAACATAGATACAAAGACATGGAAGCTTCAGAAGGAAAATTCTTCAAACTAGAGCATTGCTGGGACTTGCTCAAAAAGTGCGAGAAGTAGAAGTTGATCGACAAAGAATCCCCACCGAAGAGATGTTCACTTACAAACATGGATGAAGATGAGGATGATGATGGCCCAAGAAATTTGAACAAGCCCGATGGCGACAAGAAGACTAAGGATAAGATGAAAAGAAAGCACGAAGCATCGAGCTTGAGGGAGAAGATTGATGCCATGGTGCAATCAAATGAGTTGATGTTGTTGAAGTTGTTGGAGATCAAGAAAGAGTTGGCCGAGAAGAAGGCAAATGAGAAGCAAGAAAAGTGGCAATTGCTCAAGGAAAAGGAGCTGCGCAAAGCGGTCATTGAGGAGACTAGAGCACGTGCCGCTGAAAACAAAGTTATGTCCAAGTTGCTTGCCGAAGAGAACAAGATCATGATAATGAACCGCAATGACATGGACGACCTCACCAAAGAATGGCATGATATGGCAAGGAGAGAAATCTTGAAGAGGAGAATGGTTGCGTCGGCCAGTGTATGTTACAGTGCCGGAGATGTTTTCTCTGCTCCATATGATGGCAATGTCGATGATTTCGGTGCGGGAGTTGGAACAAGCGCCGAAGGTGGATTCGGTGGTGGCGATGAACTTCAAGATGGACTCGATGGCGCAGAGTGAAGATCGACCAAGATGATGCCGGATGTGGTCGTCACTTTTGTAAGACCCTCTTTTGCATTTGTCCTACTAATCTGAAGCTTTTATTTGCGCGTAAACTGTGTTATGTTGTTTGAATTTGAACTTATTTATGGGAACCTATGTCAAATTTGAGAATTGGGTGTTTTCGGTTTGCGGGTCGACGCGGCGGTGCCCGAGCAGACCCCGTAAAAAGCCGACCCGTAAAAAATTATATTCCGCGAATATCCTTTTATACGAGTCCGTTTGGGGGATCTGCATCTGCGGCCGTCCGAGCCAGCTTGCAAAAGCCATTTTCCACGAATTGCAAACGTGTTTTGCGGGCCGGTCGAATGCATGGTCTACTAGAGATGCTCTTACACAAGTTAAAATGAGTTTGCATCTTAGCTTGTTATGTTAACGAGTCGAGCCGAGCTAACTTGTTATCTTAACGAGCTCTAACGAGTTGAGCCGAGCTAGCTTGACTTGGCTTGAATTCTAGCCATAAACCAGACCATTAAAACAAACACATTGTTTGTTTGTGGATAGGTTCATACCAGTCCACGAACACGGATACAGGAGCCGGTTATTCAACCATATCCCCAACACATCCGCACAGGTCCAGCCAATTTCATTTCAAACACATAGCAATATGAGCAAATTAAGCCGGAAAATGCTTCGCTAGGGTTTTACCCCCCGGCGATCAGGAGCAAGTATTTTTAAATACTTGAGAACGTTTACAAACTTGCATGTATTTTAAATTTTTGCATTTTGAAAACACGAGTTTTTTTGAAATTCTAATATTTAAAAAAATTGGGAGCATTTTTCTCAAATAACAAACATTTTATAAAAAATTCCACAACATTTTTAAGAAATTAAATAACATTTTTTGAATTTGTTAACAAAATTAAAAAACATTTTTTTGAAAATTTGAAACTCTTCATCAATATTTAGAAATATAAAATTCTTCAAATTTGTGAACATTTTCTGAAAGCTCAAACAAATATTTGAAACATCAAGATTTTTTGAAATTGTGCACATTTAAAAAAGCGGAAGTTCTTGAAAAAGAAAACAATAAAAACCATAGAAGAAAGAACACTAGAAAACAGGTTAAAGAACAGAAAAACGAAGAAAAAACCCAGTAAAAACCAAAACGGATCACTGAAATGGGATAGCTGAAGCCACGTTCACTCGCTCCCTTTCCTATGCAAAATCTCCAGGAGTTTGACGCAGAGAGCGTCAAATAGCTCAAGCGAGGTTTACTTTTTTTTTTCAGGATCAATATCCCTAGCGAGGTATAGCAGCGCCCCCATAACCGGGCCTCGTTGTCTCCAGAAGAGTTATCCTAAGCACTGAACTGGGCTGAGGTAGGACCAAATAAGTTTGAAGTCCATGTGAAAATGTTTGTATTTCTCAAAAAAAAATGTAAAAATGTTTGCTTCCTTATTTTTTTGTCCTCTTGAGAGAATGTATTTTTTTTGAAACATAATTGACTTTATTCCTCAAATAATAGCGAGATCGTTTACATAAGAGTGAGAAATAAAGTCAGGGATGACAGAATCCCAAAACATAGAAGAATATTCTCTAAAGGAACATTGTGCTAACTCATGAGCCACCATATTTGCTTCACGTAGGCAGTGAGAATACTCCACAGTCACAAAGTCCAAAGATAATTGCTTGCATTCCAGTACAGTAGCAACGTCACGCCCCATATATGCATCTGGATTTTGCACTAGTTCCACCACAAAGCTATTATCCGACTCCACCAACACTTTGTTGCATCCAATTTTCCCAGCTAAGTATAGCCCATTCCTGACCGCTGTCATCTCCGTTGAATCAACACTGCCGACTTGAGGTATATACCATGTTGCCGCCGCAATAAATTTTCCTCGTCCGTCACGAGCAATAGCTCCCGTTGCACCTGACAAGGTTTCAGGCTTAAAGGCGGCATCAACATTAATTTTTACCACGTCCATAGTTGGTCGTTTCCACATGCGCGCGTTCATAGCTTCTCATCGGCTGCTTAGTTGTGTAGGCTCGAATGAAGTTGGCAGCTAAGACTCTTATAGAAACAGCAGCCCTATCAGGGGTCTCGATTGCCTCCCCCTTGACATGTTGGCGGCGCTGCCACCAAAGAAACCAAGTGGCCACTGCTATGAGCTCTGCCGTCGGTAGACCCTCTGTAACAGAGTTATTGTGGCACAAGATTTCTACAGTGATTGAACCCGACCTATCCTGCCCAGTTGCTTCTGCGATAATGTTCCGTAGCTTCAATTCTGACCACACCTCCTTCGCCCTCTTGCAAGTGAACAAAATATGTTGAATGTCCTCGATCCCCACTGCACAGAACGGACATTGGGGAACAAGTGGTATGTGTCTATTTGCTAATATCCCAAGATAGGGTATTCATCCATTGAGAGCCTTCCACGCAAAATGTTTGATCTTCCCTGGGAGTTTAAGTTTCCATACCTCCTTCCAGATTGTATTAATTTGTGTGTTCCCTTGTCCATCCGAACAAACAAGTCGTTGACCGTATTGATGGTCAAATTCCCTATGGTATGCCGACCGGACCGAAAAGGTCCCTGATCGTGTGTAATTCCAAGCTACAAAGTCCTCCATTAACTGAATATTCAAAGGAATCTGTAGAATCCTATAAGCATCCACTGGTGAAAACACATCTCTGATTAAGACTTCATCCCACCTGCCAGTATGTGGATCAATAAGTTCTTCCACATATGTTAGCATCGTTGCAGCTCTCGAGGTGATTACTTTCCTTGAAGGACTTAATGGAATCCAAGGGTAATGCTATATGTTTATTTGTGCTCCTGATCCCACACGCCAAATGCACCCCCCTTGGAAGGTTTGGATGCCTGCACAGATACTCTGCCAAGTAAATGACGATCCCTTCTTTGGTCCTGCCTTCAAATATTTCCATTGGGGTAGTATATTGCACTCAGCACGCGTGCACATAAAGAGTCCGGGTTTTGGATTAGTTGCCAACACTGTTTTGCTAACATAGCAAGGTTGAAACAGTGAAGGTCTCTAAACCCCAAGGCCCCTTTCTTCTTTGGTACACACATCTTCCACCATGCAAACCAATGCATTTTCTTTTTTACCTCACCATCACCCCACCAAAATCCAGCTATTTCATCCGTGATTGTTTTGCATATTCCTTTAGGTAACTTGAACACTGACATAGCATACGAGGGAATTGCTTGAGCTACTGATTTTACCAGAATTTCCTTACCCTGCATCGAGAGAAAATTTTCCTTCCAACCCTTTAGACGCTAGCATACCCGGTTAATGAGATGTTGGAAACAATCACTTTTATCAACCCCCACCATAGTGGGCAGCCCCAAATATTTGTCTGATAGTGCTTCAGTAACAATATTAATTTCCCTGCAAATATTCTCTCGTACACCAACAGGAGTATTAGGACTAAAAAATATGCTAGATTTGGCGTTGCTAACCAGTTGGCCTGAACTACCACAATAAACACCCAGAATCCTTTTCAATGTGTTTGCACATTGCATGTTTGCTTTCATTAAAATCAATGAGTCGTCCACAAAAAGAAGATGAGAGATAGTAGGTGCATTCCTACATACCTTGACCCTTGCAGATTTCCAATCTCTTCCTCATGAGCGAGCATGCTAGAAAGTCCTTCCGAGCATAACCAAAATAAATAAGGGGAGAGGGGATCCCCCTGTCTGAGGCCTCTAGTGGGTAGAAATTCTTCTGTTTCTGTATCATTGAAACGGACTCTATAGCTCACAGAAGAAACACATTCCATTATCATTTGGACCCACTGCTCATGAAACCCCATCTTCAGCATCATCTTTTCCAGAAATCTCCATTCCACTTTATCATATGCTTTCATCATATCAAGATTTACCGCACAGTACCCCGAAGACCCATGGGTCTTCTTTTTTATGGTGTGGAAACATTCATAGGAAACCAAGACATTATCAGTAATTAATCTTCCTAGTACAAAAGCACTCTGCGTTGGAGAAATAACTTCTGGAAGAATTCTCTTTAGTCTATTAGCAATCATCTTTGAAATAATCTTATATATGACGTTACATAGACTCATAGGCCGAAGACAATCTGCGCGCCGGACCCATTGTCATTGAAGCCTGGTTCAGGGGCTACTGAGGGAGTCCTGGATTAGGGGGTCCTCAGATAGCCGGACTATATACTTTGGCCGGACTATTGGACTATGAAGATACAAGATTGAAGACTTCGTCCCGTGTCCGGGTGGGACTCTCCTTTGCGTGGAAGGCAAGCTTGGCAATTCGGATATGTAGATCTACTCCCTTGTAGCCGACTCTGTGTAACCCTAGCCCCCTCCGGTGTCTATATAAACCGGAGGGTTTAGTCCGTAGGACAAGAACAATCATAATCATAGGCTAGCTTCTAGGGTTTAGCCTCTACGATCTCGTGGTAGATCAACTCTTGTAATACTCATATCATCCAGATCAATCAAGCAGGACGTAGGGTATTACCTCCATCGAGAGGGACAGAACCTGGGTAAACATTGTGTCCCCTGCCTCCTGTTACCATCCGCCTTAGACGCACAGTTCGGGACCCCCCTACCCGAGATCCGCCGGTTTTGACATTGACATTGGTGCTTTCATTGAGAGTTCCGCTGCGTCGTCGCCGTAAGGCTTGATGGATCCTTCGATCATCGGCAACGATGCGATCCAGGGTGAGGGTTTTCTCCCAGGACAGATCTTCGTATTCGGCGGCTTTGTACTGCGGGCCAACTCGCTTGGCCATCTGGAGCAGATCGAGAGCTACGCCCCCGGCCATCAGGTCAGGTTTGGAAGCTTAAACTACACTGCCGACATCCGCGGAGACTTGATCTTCGACGGATTCGAGCCCATGTCAGGTGCGCCGCACAGTCTCGACAAGCATGACTTAGCTCTGCCGTCGGACGGTGTTCGGAAGATCACACCCGTGGCTACTCTGGCCTTCGATCCGGAGCAGATCGTGCTGTCCGAGGACGTGTGGATAGACCCCGCCACGGAGGTCGCGCACTCCGCGGCGATAGAGCCGAATACTGACTTCACTCCCTATGAGACCTGTGTTGTCGGACCCTTGGATTCATCCCCGGCCACAGGCTCTGAACCGCCCGCGTCTGTGCCTATCGAATCTGATTGGGCACCGATCATGGAGTTCACCTCCGCGGATATCTTTCAGCACTCGCCCTTGGGCGACTTGCTAAACTCATTGAAATCTCTCTCCTTGTCAGGAGACCCTTGGCTGAACTATGTCCGGCTTGAGATGGAAGCGGATGACGAAGAAACTCTTTCCCCACCCACCACCCACTTAATAGCCACTGTTGACGACTTAACCGACATGCTTGATTTCAGCTCCGAAGACATCGATGGTAGGGACGACGATGTAGAAGAGCAAGAACCACCGCCCACAGCGCGCTGGACCACCACCTCATCATATGATATATACATGTTGGATACCCCCAAAGAAAGCGATGGCAATAAGGCAACAGAGGATAATCCCCCCGAGAAGCAATCTAAGCATCAGCGTCAACGACACCGCTCTAAGCCCCGCCACAGCAAAAACGACGATACCGGCACAAGAGACAATAACACTTCGGATAGCGCCGAAGACGAATACAACCCCATCCAGCCAGGCCTCGAGCGGGAGGATTGGCAAGCCAGCCCTAAGGAACAGGCACCAGACGGAGAATCAGAGGATGACAATTACATGCCTCTCTCCGAAGGCGAGGTGAGCCTCGGCGACGACTGTAACATCCCAAATTTTCAATTTGGAATGTTAAACATAGATCATTCTTGCATATCATATTTTATTGCATTTCGTTTCGCGATCCTCGAAATCCTAAGCAACTCAAGGACCCCCGGAGAGAGTTGGGGATTTCCCCGGTTTTCAAATTTGATTTTATCAAATTTTGAAACGAGGATTTTGGTTTTAATAATTTTTCTCTTCGAAAATATTTCATATTAAAATATATGAGAGGAGATAATATGACTTCATTAAAATATTGGAGGAAAAATATTAAAATCAATATTTGTTTTATTTGGATTTGATTGCAATTTTGTTTGCATTAGAAAAATTGCACGTTTTCAAAATTGCATTTTAGGGCTAAGAAAATGTTCATCTCGTTCTAAATATTTCATTTAGACGGTGAAAATTTGTTTTGGCATTTTTAGTTTTTTATTTTATTTTCTAGGATTTTTCTTAGTTTCGGTGGAATTATTAAAAAAAAAGTTTCCTGACCAAGCTGGGCCGAAGCCCAGCCAGCCCGTTCCGCCGCCGTCTCCCTCGCGCGCGCCGCCGTGTGCAGCACAGACGCCGAGGGGAGTCCGAGCCGGACTCCTCCCCGGGCGCCCCCTCGCCCAAGCCACGCCGCCCCTCGCCCCCTTTAAATGCCGCTGCCGCCACCACCCCGCCTCGCCACCACCACCACCGCCAGCCCGCGCCGCCGCCTGCCACTGCCCGCGCTGCCGCCGAGCCGCCTCGCCGCCGCCGCCTGAGCCCCACCGGAGCCGCACCCCGCCGCACCCCGCCGGAACCGACGAGGTAGCGCCCCATCGCTGTCGTTTTTTTAGAAAACCGATTTGTTTTTTTAGAAAACCCTAACTCGTTTTTTTCGGTTTGCCGGTTTTTTTTCCGATTTTTCTTTTTAGCGGACGTTCGTTTTAGCGAATGGTTTTCGCTCGTTAGTTACAGATAACGAACGCTCGTTCGTTAGCCTGTTCGTCAGTTTTCTTTTATCGGATTTTTTCCGCGGTTATTTCTGATCGCGATTTCTGATCCGATTTTCATTCTAGTTTATCTTTTCGCTCGTTAGTCGGAATCCGGCGATTCAAGCGCCTAGATCTTCGTCTTGAGACCCTCTTTCCGCTTAACCAACTTGCATAAGTTTTTGCTACTGTAAAATTTAACCTAGGTCCAGATTAGTAAACGGATCTTGTTTCTTTCGCCGTTTGAGTTTCGTTGCTCCGTTTGATTTGATTCTTTTTGTAAACCGGAGTTCTTAAGTTGAACTTTCGGGTTAGATCTTCTTATTTGAGTTTTACCCGTGCTTCTTAGCTTTATTGATTATGTATGCTATTGTTTGTTTGTGATAGAATTCCCGGAGTGCGAAGCGTGTTATTTGGAGTCTCTAGGTTACGTGGATCGTCAGCAAGGAAAGTAACACTTTGATCATACCCCTTTATCACCCAGTTTTTATGCATTAGTTCCAATCCTCAAACATTGCATGACTAGGATGTTATTAACATGTGGGTTGGGAAGTAGTTGATGTGGTAGAACCTATTACCCTGTTGCATTTAAACCCTTGGGAGTTTCTCTTACGCGTTGCTTATATTGCTATGCTATGCTCGTAGACGTGGTTTGGCAGAGTGAAATCCATGACAGATGTGAGATTGTTAATTAACGGTTCAACTTAAGGGGGCAACTTAAATACACATCTGGGTGGATTGAGGCACCTGGAGTACCCAGTGTTGCCTATATTTTTGGAAATCCCGGAGTACCCGTGTGATCTTCCTATGGACCGCCACCCAGGCTCAAAGGGAACTGGGATTATTCATGCTAGAAACTTCCGTGTGCAGCCACAAACTATTATGGGCTCTAGCATAGTTGAGTAAGTTACGTGAAGCTCTTGAAGAGGTGGATCAGCAGGTAGTGGGATTGTATGTTTGATATGGTCTTCCCGGAGTAGAGAGTTAATGTTTCTGAAAGACTGTGTCTTGGTCATCCGTTTCTCAAACACCATGTAGTGCAAGAAATCCAATGGAGGCGATCGAGTCTTGTGGGGAAAAGTGCGCAAACCTCTGCAGAGTGTACAAACTAATCATGGTTAGCCGTGTCCCCGGTTATGGACATCTTGAGTATCTAGTACTTGGAGTATCTTAAGTATCTCATCACTCTAAATTAATATTGTTGGGTTGTTAATTATCTTAATTGGGATTGAGTTGGAGGAACCTTCTCAATGATGTTTCAACTACCATGATAGTTAAATTAAAATTCTATTCCTTTGTTGTAGGAAAAAATTGGCTTTTCGCAAAAACTGTAACCATAGAGCTTTCCACCAGCCAAATATGCATGTAGTGATAGCATTATTCTGTTCTTGCTCTACTGTGTTACTTTGCCAGCATATTCCATGTGCTGACCCATTTTTGGGCTGCAACGTATTATGTTATAGACTTTTCAGACGAGGAGTAAGGTTCCTTAGGTCGTTGCCGTGCAGCTCAGCTATGCCGTTGGAGTTGATGGACTCATTGTATCTTCCAAGCCTTCCGCTGTTATCGTATTAGATGGCCTTAAGCCATATTTATTGTAATAAGTTCTCTTTGGAGATATTCGATGTAATAAGTGTGTGAGTGCTACTCTGTTATAAATCCTCAAGTACTGTGTGTGTCAGCATTACCGATCCAGGGATGACACTGAAGCACAGAGACTTGACCGTTTAAGGTCGGGTCGCTACAACGACTAATTTATCGTGCATGGGGATCCCGCTGAACAGGAGCGCTTCAAGCGCCGGCTTATAGCCACAGCAAAAAGCCTGAAGAAAAAGCAACAATAGCTTCAAGCTGACCAAGATCTGCTAGTGGATAGATGGACCGAGGTCCTAGCGGCCGAGGAATACGAACTCGAACGCCCAACTAAAAGTTACCCAAAGCGCAGGTTGCTACCCCAACTCGAGGAGGAAGCATTAAAGCCTACGCTCCCAGCGTGATGCGGCTGACCGACCACCTCGTGGCTGAGACAAAGCGGCATATCAGGCCGAAGTCCAGCTCGCACCCTGTCGCCAGTCAATTAAAAACACAAAGGCCTGGGGCAACATGCAGGACCTGCGAGACGTATTGGAAAACAAAGCAGGACTTACAAGATTGATCTACGGATCATGGGGCGTGCCCCAACGCGTGACAACAACCGTCATGCCGGATACACTAAAAGCAAATCCGGCCAGGCCAAACATATAGCAGACAAGACTCATATGAACTGCGTCGTGATATAGCCCGGCACAGAGGCGCCGCACACCCCCTATGCTTCATTGATGAAGTAATGGATCACGAGTTTCCAGAAGGTTTTAAAACCGTGAATATCAAATCATATGATGGCACAACAGACCCCGCGGTATGGATCGAGGATTTCCTCCTCCATATCCACATGGCCCGCTGTGACGATCTACATGCCATCAAGTACCTTCCATTAAAACTCAAAGGGCCTGCTCGGCATTGGCTCAATAGCCTGCCGGCAAACTCCATTGGCAGTTGGGCGAATTTGGAAGATGCATTCCTTGACAACTTCCAGGGCACTTATGTGCGACCACCAGATGCCGATGACTTGAGTCACATAACCCAACAACCAGGGGAATCAGCCAGGAAATTCTGGACTCGGTTCCTAACTAAAAAGAACCAAATTGTCGACTGTCCGGATGCCGAGGTCTTAGCGGAAAAAGCCATTCAAAAGAAGCAATCTGGGACCATACAGCTTGGACCGCATACTCGATCGTTCGTGTCAAATTCACGGCACCTCCGATAAACCAGCCAACCACACCAACAGAGAATGCTGGGTGTTCAAACAGGCTGGCAAGTTGAATGCCGAAAATAAGTAAAAGGGGCTGCATAGCGACGACGACGAGGAGCCCCGGCCGCTGAACACAGGAGGGCAGAAGAAATTTCCTCCACAAGTGAAAACGGTAAACATGATATACGCAACCCATATTCCCAAGAGAGAACGGAAGCGTGCACTAAGGGACGTCTATGCGTTGGAGCCAGTCGCCCCAAAGTTCAACCCATGGTCTTCTTGTCCGATCACCTTCAATCGCAGGGACCATCCACCAGTATCCGTCATGGCGGTTCTGCCGTATTGGTCCTTGACCCCATCATTGACGGATTTCACCTCACTCGGGTCCTTATGGACGGTGGCAACAGCCTGAACCTGCTCTATCAGGATATAGTGCGCAAAATGGGTATAGACCCCTTGAGGATCAAACCCACCAAATCCACCTTTAAAGGTGTCATCCCAGGTGTAGAGGCCTGTTGCACGGGCTCAATCATGCTGGAAGTGGTCTTCGGATCTCCGGATAACTTCCGAGCGAGGAATTAATCTTCGATATCGTCCCCTTCCGCAGCGGCTATCACGCACTGCTCAGACGAACCGCATTTGCCAGATTCAATGCGGTACCGCATTATGCATACCTCAAGCTCAAAATGCCAGGACCTCGCGGGGTTATAACAGTTAATGGACACACAGAGCGCTCACTCCGCACGGAGGAACACACTGCAACCCTTGCAGCAGAAGCGTAAAGCAGCCTTATGAGGCAAACTGCCAATTCAGCGAAAAAGACCCTGGACACCTTCAAGCTAGTCTGGAGTACCCTGCAAGAGGATCGCCAGGCACGTTTAGAGCTCTCCTAGCAGTTCGGCCTCTGTCCTAGTCCCATTCAAGCGGCGAAATTAGTGCTGCGCGTACATAATTACGCACTCGAGATACCATGGGCATAGGCGGAGGCACGACCACGGCACATCCCACAATGCGGCTCAACCGCTTCAGGGCCCGTATACCTTTAACATTTTCTTCCTTTCAGGCCCCTACTCTGCAAAGGCCCTCTCCGGTAGTTTGATTATCGGACCCGTCACGGGAAGGAAACAACAAGGAAGCAAGAAGCTTTGACTTACAAGGGAATCCCTAGGTGGTCTCTGATAACGATCACTATACCTGTTTTACATACCCACACACAGCTTGCCCTTGGATAGGACATGCCAACTAGTCCTATTTTTGCTTATTGCACTACTTGTATACATACGCTTTGACGCATCATTTCAATAACAATGTACATCGTTAGCTTATTATTACATTTCTTCATCCTTTTTCCTGTCTGCCTATTTACGACAAATTGCACCTGTACGTTCTGGTACGTCCAGTGCGCCAGGGGCTTCAGTGTGCCCCATAACATGGCAAGAAAAGTCCGAACACTTTTGACAGTGCGGCACCCCGAACTTATAGCATTATATGCATTAGCTCCGAATCATGTCTTGAGTCAATAGTTGGGTTCGCCCGGCTCCCATGTTTTGGTACCTTACGTTCCGCTATATCGGCTAAGGTAGCACTCGAAGAACTACTGCGATTGTGTCCCGGTTCTTTCGGACGAGCACCTCAGTAGAGAAAGCCGAAAACTGACTGTCATGATGCGGCGAGAGCCGATCGCTGTTCAAGAGGTCTCAAATCCTTAAAGATTTTTTCTGCTTCGGGCGAGGAGTCGGTCTTGTCCGACTTAGGCGTACATAGCGCCCCAAGTTTGGCCTTCCGAATACCAGGGGCTTCGCTAAAATTTAAAATTGTATACTTCTATGGCTAAGTGAGAGTGATAAATCTTTATAGTCCGATTGCCTGGTTCGTTGTGTTGAACACCTCCTTCGAAGGACCCAAAACTGAGATAAAGAGTGATCAGGTTTATCCCGAACACCTCAGTACTAGTTACATGGGGGCAGAAGCCGACGACCAGCCAACTCTCAAATTTTATAAACGGCCGCACAGAAGGTAATATTTTAAATCAAACAAGCGCTACATAGTGCATATGAACTTGGTTCACATTACAGGATGAGAAAGTACATTCATTCAAATATTACATCCTTAGTACATTTCGCTGCCACAAGGCGAGCACCCTTCAGGACGCTGTCATAATATTTTTCGGGGTGGCGATGCTCCTTTCCCTCCGGCGGCCCTTCCTTCACCAGCTTTTCGGCGTCCATCTTCGCCCAGTGCACATTCGCCCGGGCAAAAGCCCTGCGCGCACCCTCAATGCAGACGGACCGCTTTATGACTTCAAACCGGGGGCAGGCGTTCACGAGCCGCCTTACCAAGCCGAAATAGCTGCCAGACAGGGGCTCACCAGGCCACATCCGAACTATGAGGCCTTTCATGGCCAGTTCGGCCGCCTTGTGAAGCTCAACCAGTTGCTTCAACTGGTCGCTCAAGGGCATCAGATGTTCGGTCCCAATATACTGAGACCAGAACAACTTCTCCGTCGAGCTCCCTTCCTCGGCCCGGTAGAACTACGCGGCATCCGACACACTGCGGGGTAGATCTGCGAACGCTCCTAGAGAACTCCGAATTCGGGTAAGTAAAAGGAAATTTTCCTTCACATGCTTGCTTTGCATCATGAATGCCTTACCCGCCGCTATCTTCTTGACCGCCTTAATTTCCTAGAGGGCCTTTTGGGCTTCAGCCTTGGCATTTTGCGCATTCTCGAGGGCCTTCGCAAGCTCGGACCCTTGTGTCTTAGAGTCACATTCCAAGGACTCGTACTTCTTGACGAACTCCTGGAGCTCTTGCTGAACCTCGCCAACTCGGGCCTCTTACTTCTCGCGCTCGGCGCTGATACGTCTCCAACGTATCTATAATTTTTGATTGCTCCATGCTATATTATCTACTGTTTTGGACATTATTGGGCTTTATTATCCACTTTTATATTATTTTGGGACTAACCTATTAATCGGAGGCCCAGCCCAGAATTGCTGTTTTTTGCCTGTTTTAGGGTTTCGAAGAAAAGAAATATCAAACGGAGTCCAAACGGAATGAAACCTTTGGGAACGTGATTTTCTCATCGAATACAACTCACGAGACTTGGACCCTACGTCAAGACACGTAACAGGAGGCCATGAGGTAGGGGGCGCGCCTACCCCCCCAGGCGCGCCCTCCACCCTCGTGGGCCCCCTTTTGCTCCACCAACATACTTCTTCCTCCTATACATACCCACGTACCCCCAAATGATCAGAAATGGAGCCAAAACCCTAATTCCACCACTGTAACTTTCTGTATCCACGAGATCCCATCTTGGGGCCTATTCCAGAGCTCCGCCGGAGGGGGCATCGATCACGGAGGACTTATACATCAACACCATAGCCTCTTCGATGAAGTGTGAGTAGTTTACCTCAGACCTACGGGTCCATAGTTAGTAGCTAGATGGCTTCTTCTCTCTTTTTGGATCTCAATACAATGTTCTCCCCCTCTCTTGTGGAGATCTATTCGATGTAATCTTCTTTTTGCGGTGTGTTTGTTGAGACCGATGAATTGTGAGTTTATGATCAAGTCTATCTACGAATAATATTTCAATCTTCTCTGAATTCTTTTATGTATGACTGGTTATCTTTGGAAGTCTCTTCGAATTATCAGTTTGGTTTGGCCTACTAGATTGATCTTTCTTGCAATGGGAGAAGTGCTTAGCTTTGGGTTCAATCTTGCGGTGTCCTTTCCCGGTGACAGTAAGGGCAGCAAGGCACGTATTGTATTGTTTCCATCGAGGATAATAAGATGGGGTTTTCTTCATATTGCATGAGTCTATCCCTCTACATCATGTCATCTTGCTTAAGGCGTTACTCTGTTTTTAACTTAATACTCTAGATGCATGCTGGATAGCGGTCGATGAGTGGAGTAATAGTAGTAGATGCAGGCAGGGGTCGGTCTACTTGTCTCGGACGTGATGCCTATATACATGATCATACCTAGATATTCTCATAACTATGCTCAATTCTGTCAATTGCTCAATAGCAATTTGTTCACCCACCGTAGAATACTTATGCTCTTGAGAGAAGCCACTTGTGAAACCTATGGCCCCCGGGTCTATCTTTATCATATCAATCTCCTACTACTTAGTTATTTACTTTGTTATTTAGTTTGCCTTTACTTTACTTTGCATCTTTATCATAAAAATACCAAAAATATTATCTTATCATATCTATCATATCTCACTCTCGTAAGTGGCCCTATAGGGATTGACAACCCCTATTTGCATTGGTTGCGAGGATTTATTTGTTTCGTGCAGGTGCGAGGGACTCACGCGTAGCCTCCTACTGGATTGATACCTTAGTTCTCAAAAACTGAGGGAAATACTTATGATACTTTGCTGCATCATCCCTTCCTCTTCGAGGAAAACCAACGCAGTGCTAAAAGAGATAACAAGAAGGATTTCTGGCGCCGTTGCCGGGGAGGTCTACGCAAAAGTCAACATACCAAGTACCCATCACATACCCTTATCTCCCGCATTACATTATTTGCCATTTGCCTCTCGTTTTCCTCTCCCCCACTTCACCCTTGCCGTTTTATTTGCCCTCTCTCTCTATCCTCCCTCTATTTGCCTCTTTTTGCCCAATTGCTTTTTGTTTGCTTATGTGTTAGTTTGCTTGCTTGTCACGATGGCTCAAGATAATACTAAATTGTGTGACTTCACCAATACCAACAACAATGATTTTATTAGCACTTCGATTGCTCCTCTTACCGATGCTGGATCTTGTGAAATTAATGCTGCTTTGCTGAATCTTGTTATGAAAGATCCGTTCTCCGGCCTTCCTAGTGAAGATGCCGCTACCCATCTAAATAGCTTCGTTGATTTGTGTGACATGCAAAAGAAGAAAGATGTGGATAATGATATTGTTAAATTGAAGCTATTTCCTTTGTCGCTTAGAGATCGTGCTAAAGCTTGGTTTTCGTCTTTGCCTAAAAATAGTATTGATTCATGGAATAAGTGCAAAGATGCTTTTATCTCTAATATTTTCCTCCCGCTAAGATCATCTCTCTTAGAAACGATATTATGAATTTTAAGCAACTTGGTCATGAACATGTTGCACAAGATTTGGATAGAATGAAATTAATGATACGTAATTGCCCTACTCATGGTTTAAATTTGTGGATGATTATACAAAATTTTTATGCCGGATTGAATTTTGCTTCTAGAAATCTTTTAGATTCGGCCGCAGGAGGCACTTTTATGGAAATCACTTTAGGAGAAGCTACTAAACTCCTAGATAATATTATGGTTAATTATTCTCAATGGCACACTGAAAGATCTACTAATAAAAAGGTGCATGTGATAGAAGAAATTAATGTTTTGAGTGGAAAGATGGATGAACTTATGAAATTATTTGCTAATAAGAGTGTTTCTTCTGATCCTAATGATATGCCCTTGTCTACATTGATTGAGAATAATAATGAATCTATGGGTGTGAATTTTGTTGGTAGGAACAATTTTCGTAACAACGCGTATAGAGGAAATTTCAATCCTAGGCCTTATCCTAGTAATCCCTCTAATAATTATGGTAATTCCTACAATAATTCTTATGGAAATTATAATAAGATGCCCTCTAATTTTGATTCTAATATTAAAGAATGTATTACTTCGCAAAAGAATTTTAATGCTATGATTGAAGAAAAATTACTTAAGATTGATGATTTGGATAGGAACGTTGATAGAATTGCTCTTGATGTTGATTCTTTGAAACTTAGATATATTCCACCTAAGCATGATATCAATGAGTCTCTCAAAGCCATGAGAATTTCCATTGATGAGTGCAAAGAAAGAACCGCTAGGATGCGTGCTAAGAAAGATGCCTTTATAAAAGCGTGTTCTTCTAGTTCCTATGAAAATAATGATGAAGATCTAAAAGTTATTGATGTCTCCCCTATTAAATCTTTGTTTTGCAGTATGAATCTTGATAATGATGGGACTGAATATGATCCAACTTTACCTAGAAGGCGTTCCAAGAATTCTGAATCTTTTGATCTTGATGCTAAATTTGATAAAAGTGGAATTGAAGAAATTAAAACCCTAGATGTTGCTAAACCCACTATTGTGGATTTCAAGGAATTTAACTATGAAAATTGATCTTTGATTTATTGTATTTCCTTGTTGCAATCCGTGCTAAATTCTCCTCACGCTTATAGTCAAAATAAAGTGTTCACTAAACATATCGTTGATGCCTTGATGCAATCTTATGAAGAAAAACTTGAATTGGAAGTTTCTATACCTAGAAAACTTTATGATTGGTGGGAACCAACTATTAAAATTAAAATTAAAGATCATGAATGCTATGCTTTATGTGATTTTTGTGCTAGTGTTTCCATGATTCCAAAGACTTTGTGTGATTTGTTAGGTTTCCGTGATTTTGATGATTGCTCTCTAAACTTGCACCTTGCGGATTCCACTATTAAGAAACCTATCAGAAGAATTAATGATGTTCTTATTGTTGAAAATAGGAATTATGTGCCCGTAGATTTTATTGTTCTTGACATAGATTGCAATCCTTCATGTCCTATTATTCTTGGTAGACCTTTCCTTAGAACGATTGGTGCAATTATTGATATGAAGGAAGGAAATATTAGATTCCCATTTCCATTAAGGAAAGGCATGGAACACTTTCCTATAAAGAAAATTAAATTACCTTATGAATCTATTATGAAATCCACTTATGGATTGCCTACCAAAGATGGCAATACCTAGATCTATTCTTGCTTGTTATGCCTAGCTAGGGGCGTTAAACGATAGCGCTTGTTGGGAGGCAACCCAATTTTATTTTTATTCCTTGCTTTTTTCTCCTGTTTAGTAATAAATAAATTATCTAGCCTCTGTTTTGGTTGTGTTTTTTGTGTTTAATTAGTGTTTGTGCCAAGTAGAACCGTTGGGAAGACTTGGGGAAAGTCTTGTTGAACTTGCTGTAAAAAACAGAAACTTAAGCGCTTACGAGAACTGCTGTAATTTTTATTTGGAAAGTTCTATTTAGTTAATTCTTTTTGAAGATGATTAATAGATAAATTCCTCACGTCCAGAAATTTATTTTAGAATTTTTGGTGTTCCATATCTTGCGCTAGCTACAGATTACTACAGACTGTTCTGTTTTTGACAGATTCTGTTTTTCGTGTGTTGTTTGCTTATTTTGATGAATCTATGGCTAGTAAATAGTTTATAAACCATAGAGAAGTTGGAATACATTAGGTATAACACCCATATAACTAAATAATGAGTTCATTACAGCACCTTGAAGTGTTCTTTTGTTTTCTTTCGCTACCGGAGCTCACGAGATTTTCTACTTTAAGTTTTGTGTTGTGAAGTTTTCAAGTTTTGGGTAAAGATTTGATGGATTATGGAAAAAGGAGTGGCAAGAGACTAAGCTTGGGGATTCCCATGGCACCCCCAAGATAATATAAGGACACCTAAAAGCCAAAGCTTGGGGATGCCCCGGAAGGCATCCCCTCTTTCGTCTACTTCTATCGGTAACTTTACTTGGAGCTATATTTCTATTTACCACATGATATGTGTTTTGCTTGGAGCGTCTTGTATGATTTGAGTCTTTGCTTGTTAGTTTACCACAATCATCCTTGCTGTACACACATTTTGAGAGAGCCATACATGATTTGGAATTTGTTAGAATACTCTATGTGCTTCGCTTATATCTTTTGAGTTATATAATTTTGCTCTAGTGCTTCACTTATATCTTTTAGAGCACGGTGGTGGATTTGTTTTATAGAAACTATTGATCTCTCATGCTTCACTTAGATTATTTTGAGAGTCTTAATATCATGGTAATTTGCTTAAAATCCTAATATGCTTGGTATGCAAGATTAATAATAAAACTCTCTTATGAGTGTGTTGAATACTATGAGAAGTTTGATACTTGATAATTGTTTTGAGATATAAAGATGGTGATATTAAAGT